>NC_083581.1:26565878-26835878 GCF_027579695.1 Neoarius graeffei | reverse complement strand
ACATGTATATTTATAGTTGTGATGGTTTAACTGCCAATATACTCACAGATCTGACACTGATCCTTATTTGGACCCCAACAGTAACCACCACAGCCTGGATGACACAGCGCTGTGGACAAAAAGCACAAAGCCTCAATACATGTGGACAAACATTCAAACCGACAGAAGCGAAACAACCCAAGTGATGTCACTCTCAAACACACCCACCTTTTTCACCATTGTTACTGATCTCGACGCGAGCATTGTTATCTCTCACTATGTCCTGCCAGTTGATCCAGGGAGCATAGCTCAGGTACTTGTTATTAATAATCTGCACTCCTCCAACCAGGATCTCTGTAGTGCGCACAAGAAAGTAATGGAGCATTGACAAAGGTGACTTCTTTTGGTTGCAGTACTAAACTGTTGTACTAACTCACTGATCTATTTGTCCTAGCATGAGGGGTTTGTGAACCCATTGAATAACTAGAAGGGCACTTGGTGGAGTGCATACCTCTGCCAAGCCACATATTCAGATTTGCATCAGGTTGGTAAGTCTTCAACTAAGCATCTGGCATCATCTGCTAACTGATCAATGTATATGTTCTTAGGGCAACCAAGTGGTTTTTGGCCATGCAAGAGTCTCCATAGAAGGGCATCACTAACAACCTTATCTTTGCTATGCCATGAATGACTACCGTAGCTAGGCTTAGTCTTTGTTCTTGAAGAACACAAGTTACTCTTGGAAGGCTTCCACAGAGCTCTTCAATTGTAGGGTGTATTCTCCAGTCAACATTTAAGATGGCTCTTAGCATTCTCATGTATGTCCCATCTAGAGCTTTTTCTAGCTGGTGGGTCAGAGTCCATGATGTTGAGCCATACAGTAGCACAGATTCAACAGTAGATCTAAAGAACTCCCATTTCAGGTCTTTATGGAGATTCAACTTCCAAACATTGTCTAGTTTTTTCAGAGCAGTCCAAGTTTTGACTTTTCGTATCTCCATATCTTTTTAAATGTTTACGATATTACTTCTGTTTTGCACAAAACTGCAATGGAAACACAGCTAGAAGGACTTTGTAGCTGAACGAAGATCACTGGCAGACTTCCTTAGTGCAGTTGGGCACTGCATCCACCTAGAGTGAATTTGGATACAATATCTGTGACATGTAATATATTTCTATTATGATACATAATATGTGATTATATAACACCTGTGATATGTTTATATATAATAAAAAAATAAAATGATTGTGAGCTTTTGTGTCTTTTTTCATTAAGGTTGTGAGTTTTTGTCTTGTGAGCTTTTGTCTTGTGAGCTTTTGTTTGCACACCACCTGGCTCATGACTGCATGATAAACAATTAAGCAAGCTAATTAATAAAACTGAAGAACTGAACTGATATGTTATGGAGGAACAAATATAAGTAATTGCAAGAAATCTGGTCAGTTACTCAATCTAAATGTCTAGCATCATGCCTCATATTAAGGAAATGCCAGAAGAGTTGAAGGAAAAAAAACAGTAGATGTTTATCAGTCTTGAGAAGGTTATAAAGGCATTTATAAAAACCTTTGGACTCCATAAATCGACCATTAGACAAACAGTATACAAGTGGAAGGCATTCAAAACAACAGTAACCCTGCCAAGAAACCCTCCTAAAATTTCCTCCAGGGCCAGAAGGTAAACTATAAAAGAGATCTACAAGTGTCCTGAATGTCTTCTGGTGAAGCTATGCATTAACTCTATAACCAAAAGTATGTGGACATGTGAGTATTGAACACCCTGTTCCAAAACCATAGGCATTAATATTGAGTAGTTCCCCCTTGCTGATATAACAGTCTCCACTCTTTTGAGAAGGCTTTCCACTAGATTTTGCACCATGGCTGTGGGGATTTGTGCTCACTCAACCACAAAAGTACAAAAGGTTAGGTACTGATGTCCAGCAAGAAGGCCTGGTGTGAATTTAGTGTTCCTGTAGGGTTGAGGTAGGGTGAGGTTGAAGTCCTTGCACAACAAATTAGTAAGGCCCTGTCCACACGGCAACGGATTCAGGTGAATCTGATAAAATTTTTTATCGTTTCGGCCTGGCGTCCACACGGCACCGGCGTTTTGGGTGCCCTAAAACGAAATCTTTTGAGAACGGGTTCCAGAGTGAAAAAATCTGGCAACGGATTTGTTTACGATGACGTCACAACCACATGACTAGAACAAGCAGCACTCTCGCACGCATCATTCGTAACAGAAATTGAAATTGTTTACACATTAACCTGACTGACCTGCCAGACAGACAATTTACACCTGCTTTGATGAACAGAAAGTACAGCCTTTCACACAAAGCAACAGTTACCTGACTATAATGGAGGCAGAGGGGAAAAGGGTCAGAAGACCCTTCAACAGACTGTTTTGTATGAACCACTGCATTGCATTCACTTTTGTATACAGCTTTTCTTTTAAATAAACAAGTAACTGAACCATTTCTTGAATTTCATTTTTTTATTGGATAAGACTGCTTTTCAAAATGTTCACACACAATATAAAAAGTTATATAAATTATATAAAAATGCTTTTCAAAATGTTCACACACAATAAGAAAATTAAGTTATATAAAACTATGCACACTAATACAACTAATTTGTACACACAGAAGGCACGATTTCCTCGCATAGTCGCAGCCATCTTCTTCTTGTTGTTGTGTGTTTGTTCCTATGAGTGCTTCACGCCGGATAGAAGAAGGGGTTTATGCGTGTAACAGACGTTGCGTTGTGTTGTTCACCAGTCTTTTTATTCTGAAGAAATGAGACACAAATACACTGCTGAGGACGGGCTGCAAACGTCCAGTGGCATTGGCGCTTACATTTCCAAAACGAACTGAAAGAGGCCAGCGCCTCATTCCCATAACTACCTGCGCTTTTAAAGGGCCAGCGCAGAATTTCCCCACCACTACACACAATGGCAAGTGGAAAAAAATAAACCCGTTACATGCGCATGCGTCCTACTTCTTCTTCTATTGTTCTGGTGTCTCCGATGGGACCGTCTTACAGCGCACGTAGTGGTGTGGCATGTGTATTGCATCGTTTTCAGCAAGCGTTGTGTTGCCATATGGACCTGATATTTCACTGATCCGTTGCCCATGTGGACGCGATATTTTTTTTACCCGCTAAAAAAAAAATCTCGTTGCCGTTGTCGTGTGGATGTAGCCTAAGCCATATCTTTTAATGCTCCTTCCCAAGTGCAGGATGAACAGACTTAAAAACTCCTTTGTCCCTCACGCCATCAGACTGTACAACTCCTCTCTGGGGGGGGAGGAGGGGTAACAGGAGGACAGAGATGGGAAGGAGCAGTAGCCTAGCCTGACAATAAGCAATACCGGACAATGTGCAATATAAAGTGCAATATCTCTCCTGCCGCCGCCCCCCCTTCTCTCTTTCCCCCCCTTCCTCTTTTCCCCATATCTTATTCTTTTTATATTTGTATATGTAAATACTTAATTTATTTTAATTTATCTAGAAGTTTTCTCTATTTCTTTTCTTTGTTTATCTGTAATGATGCTGCTGGAATCTTAATTTCCCTGAGGGAATCCGCCCAAAGGAATCAAAAAAGTTTTATCTAATCTAATCTATCTTTACACAGCTCAGTTTGTGCACAGGGTTGGGCAAATCTTAATACTACTGCATACAATAACATTCAGAGCAATTATATGTTTCTAACTTTGTGGCAAAAGTTTGGGGGAGACCCTCATATAAGTGTTATAGTCAGGTGTCCACATACTTTTGGCCATATTGGGTAACTCAACAATAAGAAGAACCCTGAACAGAAATGGAATCTATGGAAGGTCTCCAGGAAGAAGCCTGTTCTGTCAAAAAAGAACAAAGCTGCCTGTTTGAAGTTTTCCAGAGACTGGACAAGCCTGAAGAGTTCTGGAAGTCTGTTCTATGGATAGATAAGTCCAAAACTGAACTTTTTGGGCACATCAGGAGGCTCATGTTTGGCAAAAAGCCAACACACCACCAACAAAACCTTATCCCTACTGTTAAGCATGGCATGGGGTCTGCTTTTCTTATTCTGACCCTGGTCAAATGTATATCATTGAAGGAATCACAAATTCTGAGAAATATCAAGAATTTCTGGGTGGCATGGTGGTGTAGTAGTGAGCACTGTCACCTCACAGCAAGAAGATTCTGGGTTTGAACCTTGTGACTGACTGGAGTCTTTCTGTGTAGAGTCTGCATGTTCTCCCTGTGTCTGTGTGGGTTTCCTCTGGGTGTTTTGGTTTCTTCCCACAGTCCATAGACATGCAGATTAGGTTAATTGGCTACTCTACATTACCCATAGGTGTGAATGTGAGTGTGAATGGCTGTTCATCTCTGTGGCTACGTTTACATTAGACCGTATCTGTCTCGTTTCCTTCGCGGATGCACTGTCCGTTTACATTAAACCACCTGGAAACGCCGGGAAACGGGAATCCGCCAGCGTCCACGTATTCAATCTAGATCGTATCTGGTCCGGTGCTGTGTAAACATTGAGATACGCGAATACGCTGTGCTGAGCTCTAGCTGGCGTCATCATTGGACAATGTCACTGTGACATCCACCTTCCTGATTCGCTGGCGTTGGTCATGTGACGCGACTGCTGAAAAACGGCGCGGACTTCCGCCTTGTATCACCTTTCATTAAAGAGTATAAAAGTATGAAAATACTGATGCAAATACTGCCCATTGTGTAGTTATGATTGTCTTTAGGCTTGCCATCCTTCCACTTGCAAGTGTTAAGTGATATGCGCTGGGATCACACACACAGCGGCTCAGTCCCGAAAACACTGCTAGTGTGCTTCACTCGCGCGCTCTGTGAGCTGCGCAGGGCCGGAGTGCGCACCCTCCAGAGGGCATTCGCTGTTCAGGGCGGAGTGATTTGGAGCGCAGGATGCCTGCGGAGCCGAGCGTATCCGCGTATTGGTATTGTTGTGTGCACGCGAATCGTGTATCGGTGTTGCTGTGTGCACACTAATCGTTTTAAAAACGTTAATCTGATGATCCGCTGATATGGTCTAATGTAAACATGGGCTGTGTTAGCCCTGTGATAGACTGGTGACTTGCCCAGGGTGACCTCTTGCCCGAAGTCAGCTGGGATTGACTCCAGCTCCCCCCATGACCCTGATGAATAAGTGGTATAGATAATGAATGGATGGATAGATCAAGGACCTCTTAAGAGGAATGTCAAGCCGTTGGTTTGAAAGCTCAAGTTGGGCACAAAATGGTTTCAACAGGACAACAATCCTAAACATTCAAGCAAGTCCACTTGCTTGAGTCCAAGCAAGGAAGAAGAGGATCCATGTAATGGCCAAGACCTGAATCCTGCTGAGATGCTGTGACAGGTGAGCTGGTAAAGTTTTGGAAAGAAGAGTGAGTGCTCCTCCAGGAAGATGTCAGCAACTGATAAACTGGTTATAAGTGCCACACCTTATTGACTGAAAAGGGTTCAATTACTTTTGCTCACAATAATATGTGGTGATTTGTTAAACATCACAGTTTATCACAGAACACTTTATTCAGGATGTTCATTCTATGAAATCATTGTGTCCTTTTAAGGGTGTACAAATATTCAAACATGACTGTATTTTTTTAGTATAGTAGTAGTTGTATATTTTTTATAGCCTTTTCAGAAATTCATTTAAAATTCATGAACCATGAATGGAAACTTCTAGTGACACTGAGAAGATGTGACAAGCCGAGACTGAATTATTTTTAGTAATCTCTGTGGTGGGGTTTATAGTATAAAGTGAATTGTGTAACATGTTCTGTTCCAACAACAGTGAAAGAAAGACCGCAAGGTATTTACATTTCATAATTACTCAGTTCACAGAGAGAGAAGGTGAAATGAACAGCTTGATTTTCCTAGACTTTATGCAAATTAATGGAGTCCAAAAGACCTGGTTGTTTTCACAATTCCAGACTAACATCTCTTTACTACACAGCTGCCCCTTCTTGTCTGAACACGCAATAAGCTTCAAGAGCTCTGGAAGAATGGTGTGTTTTAGAACACATACACAAACGTAAGTGTACATACAGATCAACACGTACACACCCACAGCATCCATGCACTGCAATACTAACATTCTAGTTTCAAGAATCTTCCCATGGTTCTGCTGTCATGTCCTACCGGTCTTTGTGACGACATTTTAAAACTCAAAGAATCTCATCTCATTATCTCTAGCTGCTTTATCCTGTTCTACAGGGTCGCAGGCAAGCTGGAGCCTATCCCAGCTGACTACGGGCGAAAGGCGGGGTACACCCTGGACAAGTCGCCAGGTCATCACAAGGCTGACACATAGACACAGACAACCATTCACACTCACACCTACGGTCAATTTAGAGTCACCAGTTAACCTAACCTGCATGTCTTTGGACTGTGGGGGAAACCGGAGCACCCGGAGGAAACCCATGCGGACACGGGGAGAACATGCAAACTCCGCACAGAAAGGCCCTCGCCGGCCACGGGGCTCGAACCCGGACCTTCTTGCTGTGAGGCGACAGCGCTAACCACTACACCACCGTGCCGCCCAACTCAAAGAATATTTACATTATTAATTTGTGCTTGTGTACAGTATGTTGCTCTGTGTTGCTGGCATGGACTCCACAAGTCTGTGAGCCATTTTAGATAAAATCCATCGGAGTGTCATCTGATCATATGCTTCAATAGAAGAGATTAGACATGAGGAAAATCGGACCTTTTGCACAAAGCAGTTAACATAATCAATATCACACATTTGCTTACGTTTAAATAGGGACCTACATAGAAATAGTGCAGAATCTTGAATATTAAATATTCAAGATATTGAACATTTAAATTCTTTGTTTATAATATTTCTAAATTTTAAAACCCCACTATGTAGTTAGTTTATTCTAACGAGCTAGACTCTCACTCAGCGTATAATTCACTGACATCAGCGATGCCTGACATGATTGTCTTTTCTAATCCCTTGTACCTCCATCCCGTCTGTCCCTTTCCAACTGTCCTAACCTGTGAGATGAGTGAGGCCCAGGTCCACCAGTCCATATTGGTCATCGAAGTTGAGGAAGACAGAGAGGGCCCATTCCTTATCATACAGCATGCTGCCACGGATCACTCGCAGCTGCTCCAAAGGAAGCCGGCGAAACTGGTTTGTGGCGATCAGGACGTAGCCTGTCACTTCCCGAACAGTCTGCAGGCAGAGGCGAGAGAATAAAAGAGGTGTGATGAAACACACTGGAATGTAAAACAAAAATTCTAATAAACATTAATCACTGTTTTGCCTTAAGGGAGATGTGAGTTGTGTAGTTATGGTAAGTAAAATCTTCCAAACATAAAAGGTTTAGCTTGTGCTAAGGATTTGAATGTGAACCTCTGAAATCAAAGTGATGGAATATCATAACCACTAATAAATGATGTACATGAAAAACATGTCCTCTTACTTCAAGGAAGGAGAAGTCAAAGTCTCGCTGCATCAGGGTGATTTCCAGATTGCCAATGATGATCTCACAGCCATTGTAGTGTTCCTTCAAGTTATTGTAGTGTTGTCCAGGGCTTTCTGTAAAACTAAGACCATTCTTGGTTCCTGGGCAAGCTGGCAGAGAGAGAGAGAGAAAAAAAGCATTCATACCATTCTGGCCTGCACAATAAAGTAAGGAATAACAGATGAGTTATATGTGCTGTGCTGTTATATGAAAATAGTGGGGTTTTTGTGTGTGTGTGTGTGTGTGGGTGGGTGGGTGGGTGGGTGGGTGGGGGGGGGACTGATGCAGCTACCCACATAATCCCCCATCCAACCAGTCAACCTGTAACTATAGAGACAATAATGTATTAGGATGAGTACATTAAAATTAATCAGCCAGAACTACCTGTGAAGTTTAAATACGAAAATAATGCACACCAGTCAGTTTCGAACGCTGTGGTATACAAATATTTAAACCATGGTTTTATAATTCAATTAAATAAGGTATCAAACATGATGGAGTGGTGTTATAGGAAAATAATCAACAACTGGGTGGAGTGATGTGACCTGACATGAAAGTGAAATTACATTTACCACAAAATGGAGCATTTTATTCATCTTTTTTTATTCATACTACTGCAACTTGCAAGCCCTAGCAATCATACACTACCATTCAAAAGTTTGGGGTCATCCAGACAATTTTGTGTTTTCCATGAAAAGTCAC
The DNA here is from genome assembly GCF_027579695.1 of Neoarius graeffei. Taxonomy (NCBI): domain Eukaryota; kingdom Metazoa; phylum Chordata; class Actinopteri; order Siluriformes; family Ariidae; genus Neoarius; species Neoarius graeffei. The sequence goes on along the minus strand of NC_083581.1, from coordinate 26,827,713 downwards.
ACTTTTATTTACCACCATAAGTTGTAAAATGAATAGAAAATATAGTCGAGACATTTTTCTGGCCATTTTGAGCATTTAATCGACCCCACAAATGTGATGCTCCAGAAACTCAATCTGCTCAAAGGAAGGTCAGTTTTATAGCTTCTCTAAAGAGCTCAACTGTTTTCAGCTGTGCTAACATGATTGTACAAGGGTTTTCTAATCATCCATTAGCCTTCTGAGGCAATGAGCAAACACATTGTACCATTAGAACACTGGAGTGAGAGTTGCTGGAAATGGGCCTCTATACACCTATGGAGATATTGCACCAAAAACCAGACATTTGCAGCTAGAATAGTCATTTACCACATTAGCAATGTATAGAGTGGATTTCTGATTAGTTTAAAGTGATCTTCATTGAAAAGAACAGTGCTTTTCTTTCAAAAATAAGGACATTTCAAAGTGACCCCAAACTTTTGAACGGTAGTGTAGCTAGCCAATTTGTTTTCTTCAAGCACCTACATTAGCATGCTAGCTTAGACTTATTTGATGAATTCCAGTTAAGTACATAAGACAGCACAGCTCTTTATTCCCCAACCACTGCCAACACTAACAATTTTATATTTATTAAACAACAACATATCATGCTTTTTTAAAATCCATTTATAGTTAGGTTTAATGTCGTGGAACATCCAAGAAACAAGTTCAGTATAGTATACAGTGGTGCTTGAAAGTTTGTGAACCCTTTAGAATTTTCTATATTTCTGCATAACTATGACCTAAAACATCATCAGATTTTCACACAAGTCCTAAAAGTAGACAAAGAGAACCCAGTTGAACAAATGAGACAAAAATATTATACTTGGTCATTTATTTATTGAGGAAAATTATCCAATATTACATATCTGTGAGTGGCAAAAGTATGTGAACCTTTGCTTTCAGTATCTGGTGTGACCCCCTTGTGCAGCAATAACTGCAACTAAACGTTTGCGGTAACTGTTGATCAGTCCTGCACACCGGCTTGGAGGAATTTTAGCCCATTCCTCCGTACAGAACAGCTTCAACTCTGGGATGTTGGTGGGTTTCCTCACATGAACTGCTCACATCAGGTCCTTCCACAACATTTCGATTGGATTAAGGTCAGGACTTTGACTTGGCCATTCCAAAACATTAACTTTATTCTTCTTTAACCATTCTTTGGTAGAACGACTTGTGTGCTTCGGGTCGTTGTCTTGCTGCATGACTCACCTTCTCTTGAGATTCAGTTCATGGACAGATGTCCTGACATTTTCCTTTAGAATTTGCTGGTATAATTCATTGTTCCATCAATGATGGCAAGCCGTCCTGGCCCAGATGCAGCAAAACAGGCCCAAACCATGATAATACCACCATCATGTTTCACAGATGGGATCAGGTTCTTATGCTGGAATGCAGTGTTTTCCTTTCTCCAAACATAACGCTTCTCATTTAAACCAAAAAGTTCTATTTTGGTCTCATCTGTCCACAAAACATTTTTCCAATAGCCTTCTGGCTTGTGCACGTGATCTTTAGCAAACTGCAGACGAGCAGCAATTTGGAGAGCAGTGGCTTTCTCCTTGCAACCCTGCCATGCACACCATTGTTGTTCAGTGTTCTCCTGATGGTGGACTCATGAACATTAACATTAGCCAATGTGAGAGAGGCCTTCAGTTGCTTAGAAGTTACCCTGGGGTCCTTTGTGGCCTTGCCGACTATTACACACCTTGCTCTTGGAGTGATCTTTGTTGGTCGACCACTCCTGGGGAGGGTAACAATGGTCTTGAATTTCCTCCATTTGTACACAATCTGTCTGACTGTGGATTGGTGGAGTCCAAACTCTTTAGAGATGGTTTTGTAACATTTTCCAGCCTGATGAGCATCAACAACGGTTTTTCTGAGGTCCTCAGAAATCTCCTTTGTTCGTGCCATGATATACTTCCACAAACATGTGTTGTGAAGATCAGACTTTGATAGAGCCCTGTTCTTTAAATAAAACAGGGTGCCCACTCACACCTGATTGTCATCCCATTGATTGAAAACACCTGACTCTAATTTCACCTTCAAATAAACTGCTAATCCTAGAGGTTCACATACTTTTGCCACTCACAGATATGTAATATTGGATCGTTTTCCTCAATAAATAAATGACCAAGTATAATATTTTTGTCTCATTTGTTTAACTGGGTTCTCTTTATCTACTTTTAGGACTTGTGTGAAAATCTGATGATGTTTTAGATCCTATTTATGCAGAAATATAGAAAATTCTAAAGGGTTCACAAACTTTCAAGCACCACTGTAACCAGCAGTGGCTCGTGATCATAGATTTTGCAGGGCAGCACAACCTTAATAAATGTCATAGCCTCAAGCAAAATTAAGTCGAGAGGCTATCACAATTGACTTATGCTATATGCTACTCTCTAGTGAATTTTTCGAGTAACCTTGTAATACGCAGTTGGAGATGACACATAATTCACACAAGTCATCCAGCACGCAGTCTAGTAACTCAGTTTGAGTGGTTTTACATGTACCTTTGTCTAACAGTGCTCGTGATAATATTATTAACCAGTGTAGACAGGTTTCAGCAAAACTTCCAGCCAAACTACATCTCAAAATCCACATGAAAGACTAGGAAAAAAAAACCCCGAAAAACCCTGGGAATTGGAAAAAAAGGCAACATTTTCGTGTCTTCTCAGAATTTCTCAGTGTGTGAAATACTTCCTTCCTACATTTCTTATGTACGTACATAACACCTGACAATAAAAATGGTTTGTAGACACTGTCTGCACTTACACTTTGGTTTATTGTGAAAATGTATTAGATTTATTCTGATTATTTGTTGATTATTTAATGATTATTTGCTGATTATTTGGGGAAGCCACGGCCTAATGATTACAGAAGCAGATTTGGTATCAAAAACTTCCAGTTCGAGTCCCTGGATCAGCAGGAATGGCTGAAGTGCCCTTGAGCAAGGCACCTAACCCCCAACTGCTCCCCAGGATGCTCTCGGTATGTTGTACGTCGCTCTAGAAAAGAGTGTTTGCTAAATGTCATTAATGTAATGTAACAAGATTGCTGAGTGTTTTTAAAGTACACCAATCTGGCAACCCTGCCATCAACTGTCCAGTCCACTGCTCTTTCTCCATGAGCATGGGGCAGAGAGTATCCTTGCCCCAATGGACTGCTATTAGCATTTGTCACAGTTCCCATTTTTGACCAGTAAAGTGAAATAATATCTCTAAGGAAGCTAACTGGGGCAGCGAGTGTTTCACCCTGTAATTATACAACATCTAGAAAGGCAAAAAAATTAAACGTTGGTATACCACTTTCGCTTTTTTGTCCTTTGAAGTCCATAAGCTTAGTACACCGCTCCTGTTACTAAGAAACCACTAATCTGTCCTGAAAACTTTCCTATTTCAAAAAAATAGTTTTATCAATGACCAACAGTTACACACATTTTTTAAATTATTTATTTGAATGTTTGCCATACAAGTTCCTGTGTACGTTGTTACCATTAGGAATTAATATAAGCCAGAGATTTGCAGCTGGCACAACTGTCAGAGCTGCTGTTAAAGAAAATTAATTAACATCATCTGACCAATCAGATTCAAGAATTCGGCACCGCTGTGGTATAATTATATGGTTCTTACTATGTAATGTGTAATCATTGATATGGTGCAGCATTCTATATGGTGTATTTATCATTTTAACATTTCATATTTATGGAAGGCGTCTCAAGTGCCAGTGCTTTGTAACAGTCAGTGCTAAAGCTGTAACAATAAGTTTTTCACCGGAGGAACATTTAAAGGGTGCTCTGTTTCCCCCACAGTCCAAAGACATGCAGGTTAGGTTAACTGGTGACTCTAAATTGACCGTAGGTGTGAATGTGAGTGTGAATGGTTGTCTGTGTCTATTGGCCCTTTTCCACTACCCTTTTTCAGCTCGCTTCAGCTCACTTCAGCCCGACACGGCTCGCGTTTCGACTACCAAAGAACAGCACGACTCGGCTCGCTTCAGCCCTGCTTAGCCCCTAAAACTCGCACCGTTTTGAAGTGGGGCTGAAGCGAGCCAAAGCGAGCCGAGTGAGGCTGGGGGCGTGAGCAGACACTCCCCTGTGCACTGATTGGTGAGGAGGAGTGTCCTCACATGCCCACACACGCCCCGCAAGCACGCTGGGATCTGTAAACACCGTAAACCCGGAAGAAGAATAATTACGAATTACGAGAATTTCTGAAGCCTTATGCGCCTCGCCTCATCTATACGCTCTTGCCAGTATCTGTTGGCGTTGTCGGTGACAACAAGCCACAGCACCAAGACCAGCAACACTAACGACTCCATGTTTATTGTTTACTATCCGGGTCGTGAGACTACCGCTTAAAAGCTCACTGATGTCACTGTTTGCGCTGCTTAACGACATCACATGACGTCCACCCACTTTCGCTAACTCCACCCAATGTGTCCACCCATTTCCAGCCAGCACGGTTCAGCGCGGTTGTAGTCGAAATGCAACTTCAATAGCCCCGCTCAGCTCGACTCAGCCCAACTCAGCACGGCATGGCTCAGCCCGACTCAGCCGCGTTTGTAGTGGAAAAGCGGCATATGTGTCAGCCCTGTGATGACCTGGCGACTTGTCCAGGGTGTACCCCGCCTTTCGCCCGTAGTCAGCTGGGATAGGCTCCAGCTTGCCTGCGACCCTGTAGAACAGGATAAAGCGGCTAGAGATAATGAGATGAGAGACAATTAATGAAGGGTGGTATGGTGGTGTAGTGGTTAGCACTGTTGCCTCATAGCAAGAAGGTTCTGGGTTCAAGCCCAGTGGCCGACAGGAGCCTTTCTATGTGGAGTTTGCATGTTCTTCCCGTGTCTGTGTGGGTTCCTCCGGGTGCTCCAGTTTCCCCCACAGTCCAAAGCCAAGCAGGTTAGGTTAATTGGTGGTTCTAAACTGACTGCAGGCGTGAATGCGCATGTGAATTGTTGTTTGCCTCTATGAGTTAGCCCTGCGATGACCTGGTGACTTGTCCAAGGTGTAACCTGCCTCTCACCCATAGTCAGCTGGGATAGGCTCCAGCTTGCCCGTGACCCTGCACAGGATAAGCGGTAATGGATGGATGAATTAATTTAGGGCCATGTGGCCTTAAATTCTCTGCTATTTTTTCCTGCTTCACCATGGCCCAATTCAAGATACTACATCATGCATCACGTGGTGGGCTTTCTCCGTTTGCGGAAGGCATTGTGGGATACAAATTTGAAATAGGAGAGAAAAATGGAGGATTTGAGTGTGCAAATGAAACGTGGTAGACCGACTACAGTTATGGAAAGTGAGAAGAAAAGACGTTATGTTGCGAAGGAAAGGAAACGCAGGACCAAACTAATAAATATTGGTGGTCAGCGAGCACCTCGGTGTGATCAGCTGTTCGTTTAGCAACAAAATGATGTAACTGTCAGTGCACGGTCAAAGGTAAACCTGCGTATGTGCACACGGACTTCCTCTGTCTGCTTGACTACACAAAGCAAGTGATTTCATGCACAGTAGGGAATCCCCTCAAATGAAATCACTTCCCAGCCACAGAATGGCCTGATATTTTGTGAGATATTACAGAAATAAACATATATCGCAATGACCAAATTTCAGAGGGAACTAAATTTCACTGATTTTATGAACTCAAAAGGCAGTCTTGCTTTAAGGTACAAGTGGAATAAAGCATGTTGAAAAGTGCTGACATATGAAAATAATCAACTTCATAAAGTTAACAGTCCCTGGCTTCGAGTCGGGCTGCATTGCATCACCGTGTGTGTCAACTGTTTTCTTTCAACGGCACGCCCTGTCATGTTTTACCTCTTACTTGTGCATGAATTACCGGAGCAATTACTGTATTAATAGAATTATAATTTCAATATAGAGCAAAATCATTGTGATGATCATTTTAGCCATCACATGCATCCCCATTCCCTAAACTTTATTACTTATATACATATTTTTATTCTTTACACCTTAATAAAGAAGGCACCACAGTGAGCAATCAGTGATTTATAAATAATAAATCTCTAGCATGTTCAGCAGAAATACAGGGTTAATTATAAACCCCTCTACTGAAATAGGATCTTAAAAGACCCGACAACATGAACACAGAGGACTTTAAAGCCTCTGCACGCACATCCATACACACACTCAGACACAAAGTCGGAGGCATGGCAAAGGAGAGGTCAAAGGTGAACGAGGTCACAGGAACGCTACAGGCTAACGCTGGTAGTACAAGGGCTTGTAATGTGCTTGCAGCCACGGATTCAACTGAAGAAGGAGGGCATGGAACAGCATCAATCTGCCACGGTAGAACAGCAGGGTCACTGGCTTGAGGGTGAAATTACCGCTAATTTACCATCCTCTAATCCAAGAGACCAAGGAACCATAAAAGCAGACACACTGTCACTTGCACTTTCCCTTCATCTCTCTCATTCTTTGCATCTCAGCAGAATGCTAGACAACTTAAAGATGCCTCAGCTGGGCAACCATTTCTTGTGAGTGCAACAGTGCGTTGGCGTGTGACACAGACCTTCGCGAGCGTGTACTGTGTGTTAATGACTACGTATCATGCTACTGACGTGCCGTGTGGCATTACAATAGAACAGCGCAGAAACACACACCTCATTATCAGCACATTAATAGCTACGTGACAGTCCTGAGCTTATTAGCGAGGAATTGAGGAACAAGATAAGTGCACAGGACTAGGACACGGTATGCTGCAAAGAAGAAGAATGCTTTCTGCTCTGCTTGTATTGGATTTAATGAGATTGAGGGGAAGAGCATATTACATTATTATACACATTTTGCAGTATACTATAAACTGCTATACTGTATTCACCTTGACTGAACTATTTCCAAATAGAGCTATCACTTAGGCACACTGTAAAACACGATAAGGTCACTGAGCTCAAAAATTTTATTGAAACCGATTACGTAAAAATTTTTGAGGTAAGTAACTTAAATTTTTTAAGGTAAGATTTCTTAAAAATTACAATTAAGTGTAACTATAGTGTAATTTTTAAGAAATCTTACCTTAAAAAATTTAAGTTACGTACCTCAAAAATTTTTACGTAATCGGTTTCAGTAAAATTTTTGAGCTCAGTGACCTTATCGGGTTTTACAGTGCAGTGTACAGTATATCCCTTTATACACACTCATAAATCAACATTATTGAACTTTTCAGTTATTAGTAACTGCTGTACTCGAGTCATAACATTAGATATTGCTGACTGCTCACAAATAGTTCCTGATAGTTGTTTGTATGCAAGCTCTTACTTATATGAACAACTTTCAGGTATTAAAGGAAAGATAAATCATGCTCTTAAAAGAATCTTCCAGGATTTTCCCAGCCTAATCTCTATCCACTGCACCTGTCGAGGATGTGTGATTACGACACAAGACACTCCCTATACGGAGGGAAGCACAGAAAACATGTTTACTTGAACATTAATCAATAAATATTTATGCAAATCACAGAGTTTTGTAGAACACTTTATGAAGTCTTCACTTATTCATAACTCATAACTAAGCTCTCTGTTAGTGCTGGGCGATATGACAAAAATATCGTATCACAATTCTCAATAAAATCTCTACAATACATGATATGGATCATGCTATATACTGGATAGTTTTACTAACAAACTCTCACTGTTTGACCTATTCATGTAATGTTTGCAATCAAATGTGTTTGTTCTATATTTTAAAAATAGTATAGGGGCTTTTTCACAATCATGGTTATCTTTTTGAATAACACCAACTAACTCATGCAACTAGGTCCAGTATATATATACACCGTATATATATATATATATATATATATATATATATATATATATATATATATATATATAATGCTGGAATTTCTTATACCTTATTTTACAGGGACACACCAGCCCTACCTACAGCACTAACGTCTCTTATAAGTTCTTATAAATATATATGTAAGAGTCAAATGTGGGCTCAGTTTTGACCTTGTGGTCATTTCATTTAATTCTACTTTAATTAACTCACTAAGATTGTACTGGTTAAATTCAGAATTGCATTTATTTTTTGAGCACTAACTAGGTTTTACTTTGGGATGTATACAGTACTTTCATTCACAATAGAAAGATATTTAAATGGATGTTACTTTTTTTTTTGTAAACTAATTGTCTCTGACAGGATCCTTTATCCGCCAGAAATGTCCTCTCTAGAAAACACTCACCATATGATGAGGCTGTAAATGATTTTTTAAGGAAATATTTGTCTTTTTTGAAGCAGAATACTCTGTTGTTGCACAGAAAAAAACAGGACTTGAAACAGATATTAGACACATTTGCAGCAGAGCTTCACATGTGGTTGAAATGTGAGCCCATCAAAAAGTGTCCACAAGAATTGTCTCCACTTCAGTTGTTATTACAGTTACCACCATGTACAAACATTACTGTACAGGACTTGAAAATCTATACTTAAAATCACATCCATTTCAACAGTTTTTCACTTTGTATTCCTTACTCCTTACTTGTATACCTGTAGCTCTGAAATTCTGCACAGTTAATTTCCATCTCAAAAGGTCATTTTTGACAGCAGAGAAACACAAAAATCTGAGGTTTGATTTTCGGACTATTTTGGACCCGAAATGTATACCCTGATTGTGAAACAGCCAGTATATTTTTGTTTATTATTTTAAAAACCATTTATTTAAAAGGAGATTTTGAATGTTTTAATGTTTACTTTTTTTTTCATTTTAACACTGTACATTAATCAGCTCCCTCCAATTGGTATGCAATAATAAAAAAAAGTTAAATAAAAAGATAACAATGACATCTCAGAAAAGTGTACTTAGACCTAATTTATCACAATACCAGTATTATATAGCTATATTGGCCAGCCTTACTCTGTATAGTGTGTCTCAGACCCATTGTGTATAATGTCCAAACCCATATATTTTTAAGAAAACAGTATTTTATATAGGCGGCATGGTGGTGTAGTGGTTAGCGCTGTCACTTCACAGCAAGAAGGTCCGGGTTCGTGGCCGGCGAGGGCCTTTCTGTGCGGAGTTTGCATGTTCTCCCCGTGTCCGCGTGGGTTTCCTCCGGGTGCTCCGGTTTCCCCCACAGTCCAAAGACATGCAGGTTAGGTTAACTGGTGACTCTAAATTGACCGTAGGTGTGAATGTGAGTGTGAATGGTTGTCTGTGTCTATGTGTCAGCCTTGTGATGACCTGGCGACTTGTCCAGGGTGTACCCAGCCTTTCGCCCGTAGTGAGCTGGGATAGGCTCCAGCTTGCCTGCGACCCTGTAGAACACGATAAAGCGGCTAGAGATAATGAAATGAGATGAGTATTTTATATACACTCAGATCCAAGGATTCTTCCTCAGATCATAGACATAGCTATGGGAAAGCAACCATAACCATAACTATAGTCAAACATTTGATTGTAATTTAACAACTGCACTTATTTTTTTCATCACAATTCAGTTTTGTGCGTCAAGAATACCAAATAATTTGAACCATTTTTCATTATGTTATTCTGAATATTAAAATAGACCGTGAAACACGTATATGCTTCCCAGAGACACATCTGAGGGCGTGATATGGCTGTCTGAAGGAGTAAAGAGGAGGAGCAAGGCTCTTGGCTCCATCAGACAGACATTCTTAATAAACAAAGCTCAGGATTGTCACAAAGCTATAAATGTGTACTCTGTTCATGTGTACTGGTTTTGGTGTGTGTGTGTGTGTGAATGCATGTGCATGTGTCCGCATTAGCACTGCTGAGATCATAGAAGTGCACAATAGGGTGAGTGTGAGCAGAGCAGTCTATCAACAGAGGGGGGAGGGCTGGGCAACAGGAAGAGATAGGGACACTATCTGTGAGTGACCACTCTCTCCATGCTCCCACTACTCATAATCAACACTGCAGCCTTTCTTCCTGTCCTTGCGTATAGCAGTGGCTACTCTAATATTTCACTTACAAAGCCTTGAAGTCTGCAACGCCCATAATTCACGGGTTAATGAATCACTCTGTGGGGGAGCTATTATTGGAATGAAGCCCGATGCAGGAATCTATTCTGAACATAAGGAATTTGAAAGCAACCTTTTCTTCCGTGTCATGACATGATAATCAGTAGTCTCGCTTCAACTGGCACTTTTGGCTGTTGTTCTAAGAAAACACAAGATAATTAGGCCTTTTTACCTTTTTATTTTAAACATATTTTCAATTCACTACTAGGAATTAATAATATTTACTAGGGATGTCCGATATTGGCTTTTTTGCCGATATCCGATATGCTGATATTGTCCAACTCTCAATTTTCGATTCCGATATCAGCCGATACCGATGTCGATATGTGGGTTATTTTTCCTCAGAACTAATTTAGGTAACATCACATCTCCTGTTGTGGAATTAACACAACATGCTTAATGTTATTGTGATGCCCCACTGGATGCATTCTTGAATGCAACAAGGCTTTCCAAATGTTAACATTGTCTGTGCAAAATAAGAAAAATACTTCAACTTAATTTAGGGAAAAAGTGCCATGTTTATTTTTTTTAAATTGTCTCAAACAACAGTTTGGATTACACTCTCCCTGAGATAATCTTGACAATGCCCACAACAAATAGGGCAAATTTGACTTCTTCACAAATGATAAAACATTGTACCTGAACAACTATGTGCAACATAGCAGCATCCACAGACATAATGTTGAAACAGAGCGAGCAAGTTTGTCACTGCAGCCATCCACGCTTGTTTGTACGCTTCAAGACGCAGCTTGATGAGGTCATCATCTTTGCGCCGGTAAACACTTCAGGAGCGCATAGGCACTATTTGGGTGTAACGCAAGCATTATTTTATCGGTTTTGAGGCAAAAAAAAAATCCGATAACGATATTAACAGATATTACATTTTTATGTTAATATCGGGCCGATAATATCTGTCAGCCGATAATATCGGACATCTCTAATATTTACTCTTAAGAAGGATTTACAAGAGTGGTTCTCAGATCCAGTCTTTGAGTACCTGTGGCCCATGGACGGTACAGTTTTCACCTTTGATTCACATGAACACATGAAGAGGTTTATAAATGGCTTGTGAAATAAATCACGTTTGTCAGAAAGCACGGCATTTTCCAATTCTGCAGGATCTCAAGGATTCCCTGTGTTACAGGGCTATACCATTAATCATCAATATAATTCTTATCACTATTGTTTGCTTGCTCAGAATGTTAACACCTGCAAGTGCCAAGAGGTCTCGAGTTGGTTTCAAAGCCTTCATTAGGTTGAAAAAATTAAAACACACCTATTAGAGATATAGCAAAAACTTAGGTGCAGTCACATCAACCATTTGTTACATCCTTAAAAAGTAAGGACACAGTGGTGAGCTCAGGAACATCAAAAGGCCTGTAGGACCATGGAAAAAAACTGTGGTGACAGAAGAATTCTTTCCCTAATAAAGAAAAAAAATTCATAACAGTCAGCCAGAATAGGGCGGCATGGTGGTGTAGTGGTTAGCACTGTCGCCTCATAGCAAGAAGGTCCTGAGTTCGAGCCCAGCGGCTGACGAGGGCCTTTTTGTGTGCAGTTTGCATGTTCTCCCTGTATCTGTGTGGGTTTCCTCTGGGTGATCCGGTTTCCCCCACAGTCCAAAGACATGCAGGTTAGGCTAATTGGTAGCTCTAAATTGACCACAGGTGTGAATAGTTGTTTGTCTATATGTGTTAGCCCTGCGATGACCTGGCAACTTGTCCAGGGTGTACCCCGCCTCTTGCCCATAGTCAGCTGGGATAGGCTCCAGCTTGCCTGTGATCCTGCACAGGATAATTGGCTACAGATAATGGATGGATGGATGGATGGATAGCCAGAACAGGAACAGCCTCCAGTAGGGAGGCATATGTGTGACAAAGTCAACAATCAAAAGAAAATTTCAACCAGAGTAAATACAGACAGTTTACCACAAGATACAATTCCATGGCTTAAAAAAAAAAAACAAGAAAGACAAATTTAGAGTTTGCCAAAAACATCTAAAAATGGACATGAATGTCATTACAGTATTGAGCTTTCATAGATTTCTTTGAAACTTTCATTTTCTGTGGCAGAATGACTGTACAGCATACATCTTTAATTAAAAACAACAAACAAACAAAAAAAACCCCACAAAGAAATAAGAATTTGGTGCACAAGTTTCAATTTGTTTTGGGTTTTCTGAAATCAGCACAGGGTCAAAATTATATATATATATATATATATATATATATATATATATATATATATATATATATATATACAGAGTCAAAAAATATACACACACCCTCTTAGATTATTAATTCAGTGGTACTGAAAGTTCCAAAATGTCTTTTAACTTGCCAAGGCCAAGACCTCTTAACTTCCCATTAGTGATGATGATTGACTATAGCTGGTAGCATCTCTGTGCACAACATAAAAAGATTTTGTTTGACAACATTTGTTGGACTGACCAACACACAGTACAATGGGAAAGTCCAAGGAGCTTAGTGCAGATCTGAGAAAGAGGATCACAAATTTACACAACTCAGGAATGTCTCCTGGATCCATTTCTAAACACCTGCAGATTCCAAAATCATCATTTCAAACAACTGTATGTTAGTGCGTTATTGGGAGGTGGCATCACTTTGCCAAGCTACTTTGCTGGAAGAAGACCCAAACCATGACCCTCAACTAAGAGGAATTTGGGTCACATGTCCAGGAAAAATGCAGGAACAGGCCTGCCATGAACTGAAAACTGCTAGAACACCATCTACAGTCAAGTGCATTTTACATCACAATGGATTGAGAGGCTGTCTTCCAAGAAACACATCCCTGCTCCAAAACTGACACCTTCAAACTCGACTAAAGTTTGCAGCTGGCCACATGGACAAAGAAAAAGCCTTCTGGAGGATAGTTTTATGGTCAGGTGAGACAAAAATTGAATTGTTTGGCCACAATAACCAGAGGTACAGAAGAACACTGTACCAACTGTAAAACATGGTGGTGGTAGCATCATGCTATGGGGCTGTTTTGCTGCCAGTGGAACTGGTGCACTGCACAAAGTGGATGGAATAATGAAGAAGGAGGACAACCTCAGAATTCTTCAGCATAACCTCAAACCATCAGAAATTTGGACACAATTGGGTGTTCCAACAGGATGATGACCCCAAACACACATCAAAGTTGGTTGTGGAATGGATAATATTAAGCTCTGCTGACCTCAGACCCATCAAACATATGTGGACTGTGCTAAAAAGTCAGGTCTGTACCATGAAACATACAAACTTAATTGAACTTTACTAATTCTGCCAAGAAGAGGCAGAATTATGCAACCAGAATTCTGCCAGAAGCTAATATGCAACCAGAATTCTGGCAGAAGCTTGTTGATGGCTACCAAAAGTGTCTGGTCAGGGGAGAAAGTTGCTAAGGGACATTTCACCAGAAATTAGGTGTGTTGTATGTATATTTTGACCCTGTGTTGATTTCATAAAACCCAAAATAAATGAAAACTTGTGTACCAAATTCTTTCTTTCCCCCCTTGGGTAATTCCTACACACCTCATATTAAAGCTGAAAGTCTACATTTGAGTGCATATTTATTATTTAATTTAAATTCCTGTATACTTTGGTAGGCAACAAAATAACAATGACAGTAATAATTACAATATCAATTGTAAATATTATAAATGTCTAAATATTTATAGACCTGTCTGTGTACAGCTAGTTATATATCAAACGTATAAGCTATATGATCAGTAGTGGTGAAAATAATGTTTTCTCTTTCAGAACAAAGGTATTAACAAATGTTGTGTTGGTATTTATATTGAATTTAAGATTCAGTCAGGTCAGTACCATGATTGGGTATAAAAAGAGCATCCCAGAGAGGCTGAGTCATTCAGAAATAAAGATGGGGAGGGGTTCACTACTTTGTGAAAGGCTGGGCAAATAGTGCAACAATTTAATAATAAGGTTCCTCAACCTAAAATTGCAAAGAATTTGTGGATCACATCATCTATGGTACATAATATCATTAAATGTTTCAGAGAAATTTCTGTATGCAAGGAACTGCAAAACCAACATTGGATGTCCATGATCTTTAGGCCTCAGGTGACACTATTAAAAGCAGACACATGTTTGTAATGGAAATCACCATATGGGCTCAGGAACACTTCAAAAAAACACCGTCTTTGACAACAGTTCATTGCTACATTCACAAATGCAAGTTAAAACTATATATAAACAATATCCAGAAACATCACCACCTTCTCTGGGCCCAAGCTCTTTTACGATGGACTGAGGTGAAGTGGAAAACTGTCCTGCGGGCTGATGAATTGAAATGTAAAATTCTTTTTGGAAATCATGGACACTGCATTCTCTGGACGGAGAGGGACCATCCAGCTTGTTATCAGTACACAGTTCAAAAGCCAGCATCTGTGTTGATATGGGGGCATTAATGCACATGGTAGGGGTAGCTTGCACATCTGGGAAGGCATCATTAATACTGAATGATATATACAGGTTTTGGAGCAACATGTTGCCATCCAGATGACATCTTTTTCAGGGAAGGCCTTCCTTCTTTCAGCAAGACAATGCCAAACTGCTTTCTGCACATATTGAAACTGCATGGCTTTTTAGTAAAAGAGTCAGGGTGCTAAACTGGCCTGCCTACAGTCTAGACCTGTCTCCCATTTAAAACATTTGGCACATTATGAAGTGCAAAATACGACAAAGGAGACCCCAAACTGTTGAGCAACTGAAATTGTGTATCAGGCAAAATTGGGACAGCATACAGTATCACTTTCAAAACTACAGCAATCGGTCTCCTCAGTTCCCAAACATTTACAGAATGTTAAAAGTAGAGGTGATGCAACACAGTGATAAACATGCACCTGTCCCAACTTTTTTGAAACATGTTGCGTGCATCAAATTCAAAATGAGCATATATTTTTCATACATCAATAAAATTTCTCATTTTCAACATTTGATATGTTGTATTTGTATAATTGAAATTTAGTGTTTCCATGATTTGTGAATCATTGCATTCTGTTTTTATTTTACACAGCATCCCAACTTTTTGGAATTGGGGTTTTATCTATATATCACAAGTGAGCAAAGTGAATGAGTGAAATATTTTTCAACAAGAAAAGATAAAATTCATATCTTCGCACCACCATGTAATGTTCTTTATATTAAATGGACACATCCACAAAAAATATCCAGAAGTTAATAAAAAGAATTTTAATTTTGAACCAGTTCAATATTTTGACAATGCACGTCTAGTCAGCAGGAAAACACTGGGAGTGACATCATCTCATCTCATCTCATTATCTCTAGCCGCTTTATCCTGTTCTGCAGGGTCCCAGGCAAGCTGGAGCCTATCCCAGCTGACTACGGGCGAGAGGCGGGGTACACCCTGGACAAGTCGTCAGGTCATCACAGGGCTGACACATAGACACAGACAACCATTCACACTCACACCTACGGTCAATTTAGAGTCACCAGTTAACCTAACCTGCATGTCTTTGGACTGTGGGGGAAACCGGAGCACCCGGAGGAAACCCATGCAGACACGGGGAGAACATGCAAACTCCGCACAGAAAGGCCCTCGCTGGCCACGGGGCTCGAACCCGGACCTTCTTGCTGTGAGGCGACAGCGGTAACCACTACACCACCGTGCCGCCCCGGAGTGACATCATCGGAGTGAAATATCGGGAATTATACAAATAGGACACTTTTTCAGTGGAATAAAAACATGTATTCTATTCCCTTCTCGTGAGCTTCATTAGTTTGGTCCGATAGCATGCAATATTGTTAGCATATCGCTTATCCTACGTGTATTACGTCACTCTACCCAGTGGAGAATGAGCTTTGAATATGGTTTACGATATTGCATGTGTCAGTAATGGTGCTGAAAACATGCGTTCGAAGCAGCCTCCTAACATAGCTGTTCCGGAATACAAACCCCAAGAGTCACAGCGCCCTCTGTCACCTGATTACTAACTACATCACCTGCATCTCATTCAGCCATTACCCCCTTGCCTATATAAGCTCAGCTCTCACTCCATGTAGTCGTGAAGTATAGTTCAGTGTTCCCTACTAACATACCAAGCCGTTTGATTTCCGCCTGTTTCTCAGTGTTTGACCAGTATTTCTGTTTCATCTCGACCTCGCTTTATTGCTTTATCTATGTTGTCCTGTTCGCTGATTGCTCAACCCTTGCTTATTTCCTGACTTTGTTTCCTGCACGTCGATTTAGCTTAGTCTGCAGTTTGCTCAGCCCCAGTCTCCTCTGCATCCGTAAGTGCCTGCACTCCGGCAGGATACTTCGCCACCGATGGATGCAGCAGAGGAGTCGAAGCAGACTGCACTCAATGCTCAGGGACACTTGTTGGGATAACATCAGCAGATGCTTTGCGATCTAAACACCAGGATAGCTCAGCTTGCTGCTGTCATGTCACAGGCCTTCTCACCGCACCCCACAGCTCCCAATGCCACAGCGCAGTTCATTCCTCTACCAGAGAAGTTTTCGGGTGAAGTATCACAATGTAAAGGATTTCTTCTCCAATGCTCCTTGAATTTTGCTTCACTCTCTGTGGTCTTGGAGGAACAGAAGATCGCCAAATTCCTCACCTTCCTCATGGGCAAAGCTCTAAAGTGGCCAGTCCTGTGTGGTGATGTGGCGGTGAATCTACCACGCCCTATAATCACTTCTTAGAACTTTTAAAAAGAATGTTTGTTTGATCACAAACCCAAGGGAACTGAGGCTGGAGAGAACCTCCTATCCATTAAACAGGGGGATAGAAGAGTTGCTGAGTATGCCCTAGATTTCTGCACACTAGCTGCCAGCAGTGGATGGAATGAACCAGTGTTAAAAGCCAGGTTTCGCCAGGGACTGTGTCCAGAGGTACTAAGTGAACTAGCCTGCCATGACAAACACCTGTCCCTCAACACCCTCAATGACCTAGCGATTTGCCTAGATCATCTAATATCCAACTGACCCTTAATGTCACAATCCACCTCTCCAGTTCATGTCACGGATGTGTCAATGCCCATGGACATTTCTCTTACATGATTACAGCAATCATAATGAGAAAGAAGATGGAAGGAAGGTCTGTGTTTCTATTGCGGTGAATCCAACCACCTAATCACTAAATGCTCTGTCCACCTGCCTAGAGGAGCTCCTGCCCACCAAGTATGCAATCCACCCAGCCCGGTGAATCCTGTGATTAGCCCTAAGACCCAATCTCTTAAATTACCAGTACTATTGAAATTGTCAGACGCTACCCATGTCCTCTCTGCATTCATAGACTCAGGGGCAGGAGGGAATCTTATCAACTGTGCAGAAGTCTAAAGATTCAACCTGTCCACAGAATCCCTACAGGGACTGCTCAAAATAAGTACCATCAATGGGGGTCCCATTAGGGACTGTGGGACTGATCACCACAGGCACAGCTCCTCTTCAGATTCTGGTGGGGGCCCTCTGTTCCAAACACATTTCCCTGCTCATCACCAAAGCAGCTCATCATGACATCATTTTAGGGTACCCCTGGCTTCAACTCTATGACCCCTTAATCTCCTGGCAGATAAAGGACATTATGCAATGGTCTACTAAAACAACCCTCGCTTGTTTCCTGACTTTGTTTCCTGAACTGCGATTTGGCTTAGTCTGCAGTTCGTTCATCCCCGGTCTCCCCTGCGCCTGCATCCATAAGTGCCTGCACTCTGACAGCATGGTTGTCAAGACAACAGGATGTCACACATCGGAGCTGATGCGAATATTCAATGAGAAAGTTTTCTGTTGTACATGGGCAGAAGCATTTCTTTGTTCACCGGCAGCACCCACAGTAAATTGTCGCAGTGAATTGAAAATGTCATCAGGTACGTATTACCTGTAAAACTTCTACGCTAGCATTGGATATTGGTAAGTACCCCCGTCCTTAACTTGTTGTAAAAGCTAGAATTGTTCTATTGAATGTGCATATATCATCTCATCTCATCTCATTATCCTGTTCTACAGGGTCACAGGCAAGCTGGAGCCTATCCCAGCTGACTACGGGCAAAAGGCGGGGTACACCCTGGACAAGTTGCCAGGTCATCACAGGGCTGACACATAGCATACATGTCAACCTATACGGAATGCCCGTATTTTATACGGATTTGATTCAATAAATGTAGTATACGGGCGTACAAATAAAGTTATACAGATTCTTTAAAAAAAAACTTCAATATTTATTTAGAGCTATAATCAATTCCCACGATGATAAAAGAGCGCATAACATTTACAAACGTACTGTACACCACAGAAAGCACAAACAGCCAGTAAAGAGTCTCATGAAATCGCGCGTTATCTTATGGTAGCGAGACTTCATTCCACTTCTGATCATGCGCACACCGCATTGCGAGAATCCCGCCAACCGTGAAGTAACATTTTGTTTGAAACGCGTATTTCCACCTGAGCGACTTTCACTAGCGACTGAAAAGATTCTGAATGGGCACTCCGGCAAGATCAACACAGACACTTGCTGTGACATGCAGCCTAGTGAGTATTGGTGCAGACTGCTAAAAAAGCTGTCATGGAGTACAATTCAGAACATTAGAGTGACACTTTGTGTTTTTGTCGAACATTGGAGCTTTGTATTCATTCTGAAGGTTTATTGTTATTAATATTGAATAAAAAGTAACTTGGATATATCATTGTTAATTATCATTCAAATTTTAGGTAAATTATTTTAATTTGCATCTTATACAGATTTTATAAGGGAAATACGGATTTTGGTTATACAGGTTTGATTGACCAAAGGTTGACATAGACACCCATTCACAGTCAATTTAGAGTCACCAGTTAACCTAACCTGCATGTCTTTGGACTGTGGGGGAAACCGGAGCACCCGGAGGAAACCCACGCGGACAACATGCAAACTCCGCACAGAAAGGCCCTCGCCAGCCACGGGGCTCGAACCTGGACCTTCTTGCTGCGAGGCGACAGCGCTAACCACTACACCACCGTGCCGCCCTGTGTATATAATAATAATAATAATAATGATATTGGCTGGCTTTTTTGTGGTATATCAGATATATTCCATTCAGCGAGAATGATACTGAACTTGTTTTCAACTCATTCAATATCTTGCTAGCTGAATGGAATATATCTGATATACCACTCAACACAAGCCAATATTATTTAAATATGCCACTCAGATGCGCGATGTACTGTATTTCATATGAAAAAATTAGTTTTTCACCACAAGATAAACTTCATATCTTCAAGCCAACATGTGATTTTCTTTTTATTATATAGATACATTCACAAACAAAAAGTACCCAAATATATCAAAACAATTCATTGATTACTTCATGAATGAGGATATTGGAAAATACTGTATGTTACTCAATGTTCTGGATGTAGTTCATATGAGAAATACAAATGGTGTATTTCCCAGTAAAACACTCATCCATCCATCCATCTATCTATCCTATCGACCAAAAATAATGAAATTAAATGTTCCAATATTGACCAAAGCCAATATTTGGTATGAGACTACCCTTTGCTTTAAAAAAAAAAAAATAGTAGTCTCAGGTACAATGAGTGCAGTTTTATAAGGAAATGAGCTGTAGGTTTTATTGAGCATCTTGCAGAACCAGCCACAGTTCTTCTGGACACTTTGACTGTCACACTTGCTTCTGAATTTTGCACCAAAACCCAGTAGCCTTCATTATGTTTTCTTTTTAAATCTCAAAAGTGGTCTCTTATGCTGCTCAGATACAAACATTTTTTTTCTGTAATGTTTAATTTTGTGCTGGAAAACGAACGTTTGGAACTTTAAAATGTTTTTGTACTTTCTCAATAATGTAGACATCATAAAATAGAAATTTATAACAAAGTTTGTATAAAAAAATAGGGCGCTTAAGTACTATACTATATATTGTTAGAACCACGATGAATATTTTCTCCTTTTGTTTGAGTGGAAACGTCAGTTAATTTTATGTAATGTAATTTATGTATGTAATGTTTATTTTACACAATCATTTTTTCTATTTTTATAAAGAATGCTTAAAATATAAAAACCAGACTATTTACTGGTAATTACAGGTTTTTCCTGGATAAGAAGTGTTTACCATGGAATAATTAATGTTTTGTTTCCTGCTGCACCTGCTGCTGATCCACCCTTTTTAACCATGAACATACAGTATATTAACCTTATCTGGTGCTTATCAAAATCACTGTAACTGGAAGTATGTAGTCAATTAAAATTCGAGCAGAAACTCAGGACTTAGGAGTGGCAGCAAAAAGCAGTGGAGAATGACACAATCTAGCTACTCCCTGAATGTAAACAAGATTTCTCCTGCTGAGCTTTGAACGTACTATATATGAAGGTCTCCTGTCAGGGCCGTTGGAGTTGTGTTCCAATACTGTAGATGTTTTGACACTCATCCAGTTTCACTTATACGGTATGTTCTTTAAAATTACAAACAAATACATTCCCTCTGACTTGATATTACAAGACCCAACTTGATATTCTGCTATAAGATGGAAATACATCTTGAACAATAACTATGTACTACAAAGGTGACTAGACTCCTGTGTTATAATCTTGGAACTGGTTCTCCATTCATCCTAGAGGATTCATCACTTCTGTTCTGAATGAGGGGAAATTATTATCACTCTCCACCTCTCCTTACCACAATAAAACAAACCCAATGAACTTTAGCGCCATAATCTTGAGTGCAACATCCAATTAAATTTTTTATGATGGGGCAATATACAGTATTCCTACACCTAGCTCTGATACTGAACCAGTTTACAACCCTGCTGACACACTGCAACCCCTGGCAAAATAAGTTACTTATTAGCACAATCAGGAACACTGATTATGATGCATTAATACCCACCAGGATCCTAAGAGGCAAAGTTCTTTAAAAAAAAAAAAAAAGAAGAAGAAGGTGGTTTTGTGTGCAAAAGGAGAGGAACAATTAGGAGAGGCCTGGTTAATCATTCCAGAGCTGTCAATATATCAACGAGAAGTGACTCACTCCTGGGCGTTTCAGCTAATGAACCCTATAGCTTAATCTGCTCACGCTGTTTGCACTGGTGACGCAAATTAAATTGTCTTCACACAAAACGAGATAAGCGCAAGCTTGATGTTGAAACAGATTCCTAATAAGCGTATCAGTCACAATCTGGTCAATTAATAGAGACGAGGAAGTAAAATTCTTGAGACATTGTTAGTGTCATTGATCTTGAGTCTGTTATCTTGAGTTGAATTTTCAGAATAAATTACAGAAAACCCACACTTTCAGAAAAGAAATGTTCCTGGAGGGTTCTCTGGATAGTCAAAGATTATTTGTTTCCTAAGGGGTAGGAAATAAAAAAACAATGGGTTCTACATACCGTGAACAAACTGAAAAACCCTTCTAGATTTAAAAGTGTAATTGTGTATTGCACGTTTTATGTGTATGCAATTTTTTTCCTTGTGCGCAGTGTTCTGTCCATTATTGTACTGTATGGTATTTCAAGACTTTTTCAGGGTTTTCGATATTATTCTTCATTTATTGGAGGCACTTCTACTTGAATCAGTTTGACTTCAGTCCAGATCTGTTGTGCTTTATTTACTTGATTAATTGTTACATTTTAAGAGCGTGACAGTTTCTAATCTTAATCCTTAAAGGTAAACAGAAACCTATGTCTCTAAATGAAGTTATGTACAGAATGTTCTGCAGATTCTCAGGACCATGAGTCAGTGCCAAGAATACTACGGCACACCTTTTCAGGTGAAGCAGGACAAAGGCCAAAAAAAAGCACAAAAAAAAAAAAAACCAAACAAACCAGTAATAAAAAAATTAAAAGAACAGGTTAAAGTTCATTCAAAGATGAGAATGAAAATCTGAGATTTGGAGCTTGTTTTCTTCCATAACCCTAAAAACATCAATCTCTTGACTCCAGTTTAGGGGGAAAAAACATTTTAAGCTACAATTAGGGATTTAATGGAAAGCTGTGATGTTAAAAAGCTCCTGTTGACTGAAATCAAGTCAGACATACTGTATACCTAAGGTACAGTTGATATACCACTAGCCCAATGATGACATTATTTACTATGAGTGCTACTGGACCTAGACACTTTATGGATAAATGTTGACAAGGATATAGATGACCCGTGTTCCTCATGCTTAATATTTGTATTAATTATTAATTTTTAAACTCATAGGCTGACTGCTTTGCGACTGTTTACAGTATAGAACACTGAGCACTTATTCACATCCTAATGTTTAACTCTGTGTGTCTCTGTGTGTAGATATGACTCTTAAACTAGTTTCTCTCAGCAGTTTCATCACTTTTAGCACAGTTCAGCATGACAATGCATACTTTTCCAATACTTACGTTTGATTTTCATCATTCTTAAATTCTGTCTAATGCCAGGACCAGACTATCAGGCAATCATAGTGCCATAAATTCTTGTCGTGTCTTGGTCGGCAGACTGGTAACACTACAAGTTTGACCCTGACCGATCATCATTCACATCCTTGTGTGTCATTTTGGGGGGGGGTCAAGAAATTGTCAATCATAGCAACAGAAGGCGTGTCAATGAGCTCGTTATAGGAGCTGTCAAACTAGGCAAGAAAACGACAGGGTGTCATGGGGCGTCCCAGACGCTTCATCGGTGTTCTTTGATTATGTCATGCGATAAGATGTTTATATTTGGGCCCTGATTTCATGCCAAAATCAAGCTGAATATGTTGTGTAGTCTGATTCCAGTATAAGAGACCAAAAGGTTGTGAGTTCTAATCCCAGGACTACCAGACAGACATGACTGGTCTCCTGAGAGAAAAAAACAAACAAAAAACCTACAGATACAAACCATTGAATAGAAATTGGCTAAATCTCATCTCATTTCATTATCTCTAGCCACTTTATCCTGTTCTACAAGGCCGCAGGCAAGCTGGAACCTATCCCAGCTGACTACGGGCGAAAGGCGGGGTACACCCTGGACAAGTCGCCAGGTCATCACAGGGCTAACACATAGACACAAACTAATAATCTCATCTCATCTCATTATCTCTAGCCGCTTTATCCTTCTACAGGGTCGCAGGCAAGCTGGAGCCTATCCCAGCTGACTACGGGCGAAAGGCGGGGTACACCCTGGACAAGTCGCCAGGTCATCACAGGGCTAACACATAGACACAAACTAATAATAATAATAATAATAATCATCATCATCATCATCACTACTGAACCCAATCTGGGCTTGAGGCAAACCATATTTAGTTGACTTGGCCAGAATTGTAGCAGTAGGGTGGCTGGTTCCTTTCTGTGCACACACATTCACACCTATGGGCAATTAATGAGCCAGTTAACCTAATTCACACTCACGGTCAATTTAGAGTCGCCAGTTAACCTAACCTGCATGTCTTTGGGGGAAACCGGAGCACCCGGAGGCAACCCATGCGGACACGGGGAGAACATGCAAACTCCGCACAGAAAGGCCCTCACCAGCCACGGGGCTCGAACCCGGACCTTTTTGCTGTGAGGCGACAGCGCTAACCACTACACCACCGTGCTGCCAAATTGGCTAAATATAAATGTAAATTTAATTTGCATAACATAAATATCTGCTCATCAGACCTACAAATTTTCACTGATGTGTCAGAAGTGTGCAGAAGGTGATGAGTTCTAGATCAGCCAAATGTAAACCTTCTAAAAAGGCTTCTATTGAATTAATTTTAAATAGTAGTTGTTGTAGTAATACTACTATGACTACTATGACTACTACTACAACTAATAATAATAATAATAATAATAATAATCATCATCATCACTACTGAACCCAATCTGGGCTTGAGGCAAACCATATTGAGGTATTTCACTCACGTGACCAAGTCATGTGATGCTGCCATTTTGGACGGCACGGCTTGAATCAGTTTGAATGCGAGGAAGGCGACAAACGAAAAACATAAAAGAAAAAGGAGCGAGATGCAGAAAACACCTTCACTATCCAGCGACGTAGGGCATTTACAGGGCGAGCAGAGGGAGAGGTATTTGCAAAAATTGAGGTTAGCAGGCTTAGAGAACGACGTTTACCTGCTTCCACCAGGATTGTTCACTGACGTACGGAAGTACACGAAGCCCTCGTCTTTACCTGACTTCGGCCCACATGATCTGTATGCCTATGTCGTTAAAAACCCATCGCCATACACAGGTATTGATCTGAAAGCGTATACGAGTTTGGATACCTACAAATATTTGTGTCAGGCTGGGTAACATGCCTACATCAGCGGGTCGTCCCTGGAGCCGGTGGTCGCCATCTTATTACAGCTAAGGTTTGTTCACATTTTCATTTACTTTCGGTCCTCAGGATAAACAAAATGTTATTAAATGTCATTGAAATAACTTCTTAGTCTGTTGAGACATGGCCCGTTATAAATTTGCTGTTACCAGGCAATGACTAAGAACTGTATTATTAGGGTCCGTGTAGTTGTAGCAGTGTATTAGCAACTAGCTGTTAGCACTAGCTAATGTCAACAACATCATAGCTGGTATGTTACTGTAGCAATGTTTACGTTCAGTCATTTGGATGACTGTTAAAACCTTTCAGTCTCAAGTTTTTCCTTTACTGGATTTACTAGTTTACTGAGCTAGCGCGCGCGCTAGCCTGCCGGCCGACCGGCGCACGCTAGCTCAGTAAACTAGTAAATCCAGTAAAGGAAAAACTTGAGACTGAAAGGTTTTAACAGTCATCCAAATGACTGAACGTAAACATTGCTACAGTAACATACCAGCTACTGTTGTTGACATTAGCTAGCTTGACGTTCAAAATGGCGGACACCGGGGCGTCACGTGACCCTGTGACGTCAGGTGAAATACCTGACTTGGCCAGAATTGTAGCAGTAGGGTGGCCGGTTCCTTTCTGTGCACACACACATTCACACCTACGGGCAATTAATGAGCCAGTTAACCTAATTGCATGTCTTTGGACTGTAGCGGAAACCTGAGCACCCAGAGTAAACCCATGCACCCATGAGGAGAACATGCAAACACCATACAGAAAGGCCGTGGGGCTCAAACCCAGAACCTTCTTGCTGAAGAAACCTTTATTATTATTCGTCACATGCACACTTCAAGCACAGTGAAATTCATCCTCTTCATTTAGCCCATCTGAAGCAGTGAACACACACACACACACACACACTCAGAGCAGTGGGCAGCCACACCAGAGCACCCGGGGAGCAGTCAGGGGTCAGGTACCTTGCTCAAGGGCACGTCAGCACAAGGCCGCCCCACGTCAACCTAACTGCATGTCTTTGGACTGTGGGGGAAACCGGAGCACCCGGAGGAAACCCACGCAGACACGGGGAGAACATGCAAACTCCACTGGGCTTGAACCCGGAACCTTCTTGCTGTGAGGCGACCGTGCTAACCACTACACCACCGTGCCGCCCAGTAATAATAATAATTGTAAACTTATTACCAGTGAGCGTGAACTTTATTTACAAAACACAAATATTCCATGTGGCAGCACGGTGGTGTAGTGGTTAGCGCTATTGCCTCACAGCAAGACGGTCCGGGTTCAAGCCCTGTGGCCGGCGAGGGCCTTTCTGTGTGGAGTTTGCATGTTCTCCCTGTGGGTTTCCCCCCACAGTCCAAAGACATGCAGGTTAGGTTAACTGGTGACTCTAAACTGACCATAGGTGTGAATGTGAGTGTGAATGGTTGTCTGTGTCAGCCCTGTGATGACCTGGTGACTTGTCCAGATGGTCCATCTATGTGGGAAAATGTCAAATTGTATTAAATTGAACCTTGCTAACCCCCCTGTACATACCCTCTGAAAGTTTCCATTCTTACAATATGACAAAATACATTACAGTGCTGTTTGATATTAGAATGCTGCTTTTTTAAATGTGTTTTAAAGTTATCGATGAATGCGAACCTCTTCAGGTATGCCACTAGGTACGACTACAACATTTTCAGTGCAGATGATCATTATTTTAAGGTAATAAGCTTAGTGGTAAGTAACCTTACATTCAAGTAAATTAAACATATGGTAATTCTGCTCTTTTTCAGCAAGTTTTAAAGTTATTGATGAATGTCACACTCTTCAGTAATACCTCAAATATGAACTATTTTTAAGCACAGAGGATCATTACTTAAGGTTACTAATTTAGTTTTAAGAACCAGTATGCACAAATGATTCATATCTGAATTATATCTCCCAATGTATTAAATAGTCATTATTTGTATTCTCACAGGTAAATAATGGCTTCTGTTGCAACACGGTCAAAAGCTAAGAAGACACTAGGTGTAGTAGAGTACATAGAGCAGGCTGAGTTCCCTTCTGGGATGCTTCCAACAGGGAAGGACATCATTCAGAATATGCTCTATCTGCTGCGGCCGAAGCGTGCTGGTCAAGCACAGAGATCCAGGGATGCTGCTGCTCAGTTGCTGGCAGAACTTGTTCAAGAGCACTGGTTATTTTGTAACTTAGACACCATCCACACCAGACATATAAAGAAGCGTATCTTGAAACTTTATGGAGAATTTGTTACTCTGATTCAAACCCGTAAACAGAGACAAAATGAGGGTTTCTAACAACTCTTTTTGTGAGAAATAAATGTTATTACTGTGATTTTTGATGTTATATTTAAGAGTCATTTCCGTTAAGGAATGCTTATGGGTACAAAGTTTGTGTCACAGGGGTCCAAAATTCAAATTGATTCAAACTGGTTCTTGTACCAGTTTTTAAGTGAAGGACAAGTTAAAGAACAGATTTCAGGTAATTTTTTGACATATGTGTATGGTAGTTTTGTGTAATCTGCTATAAAATAAAGAAGATTAAGTGTAGCTTTAAGCAGGGCTGGGAGAAACAAATGAAGTGATTCTCGGAGAGGACTTTTTTTTTTTTTTGACAATTCAGAATCCACTACTTCCATAGTGCTTTTAAATATAAGGCTGTAAGCTTTGTGTTAGTTGTCTCTAATATTTATGTCCCAATATCTTGACCACATTTTAGGATGAAAATAATCATTTTAGATATGTTATTTTATATTGAAAAATTAGCTGTCTTGGAGAGGACATTTTTTTGACATATTAATTTGATCAAAATAGTCTGAAAACTTACTGGCATTCAACATTAAAACTTAACTATGTTTCCAATGATATGGAACCAAATATTTGTTTTATGGTATAAAGAATGATTTAAATGCATCCCTTTTGGAGCTACCTGTGGTCAAAAAAGCACTTTTTCTAAATGACATGAGTAATTTTGCTAAATATGACATATATTGCCATACATTCACCAAAAATAAGGTTATCACCAAATTTTTTTTTGCATGGTAAATAGAGCTATCACAGGGCTACAATAAACAACCAAGTTTATTTAGTCAAGCCTTTTGATATTGAAGATAATAAGTGTTAAATGTGATTTAACTGAATTGTCTTGGCCAGCCCTAAGGGTCCCATCTGCATCCCATCATTGCTGAGGAGTGTGCTCCCGTCACCCAATCAAGCATCCAGCCAGAGCAGGTCACGATATTTTTTAACCATATTAACATGCCATTGTTGTGTATCATGCCTGATGTCAAGACTCTCGTCTCTGCGAGCCTACCACACAGACTTAATACTTGTGTCATTTTTAGGGCATACCTAACAACCTGTGTCCCCCCCCCCCCCCCCCCCCCCCCCCCCCCAATCTGTCCCTCTGAGTTACATGTTGGTCCTGGGATTGAGATGCTGGCCTCTTCTGCCCCTCGGACCTGCTTGATCCATCCTGGTGCCCTGTGTCTGGTTGGAGTTTTATCACATCGCTCCTGTGGAGGACGGCCCCATGAGGACAGTTGAGGGTAACACCTGGAGGATGCTCTGGACTCTTACAGTAATACTTTTATGGCTGAGGACTACAGTTGACTTGCTAACTTTGCTAACAACTGCAGTTGTCATGAACAGTTTTGCACTCAAGTTCCCATCAATGAAGAGTTACATCATCAACGAAACTGACTTCATGTTAAAACTGTTAGTCATGCTGTCTGTTGTTGCGCAAATGAGGATGAGTTCCCTTTTGAGTCTGGTTCCTCTCGAGGTTTCTTCCTCATGTCGTCTGAGGGAGTTTTTCCTTGCCACCGTCGCCACAGGCTTGCTCATTGGGGATAGATTAGGGACAAAATTAGCTCATGTTTTAAGTCGTTCAAATTCTGTAAAGCTGCTTTGCGACAATGTTTACTGTTAAAAGCGCTATACAAATAAACTTGACTTGATCTGTAGCCGCTTATTCTGTTCTACAGGGTTGCAGGCAAGCTGGAGCCTATCCCTGCTGACTATGGGCGAGAGGCGGGGTACACCTTGGACAAGTTGCCAGGTCATCGCAGGGCTGACACATAGGCTACGTTTACACTAGACCGTATCTGTCTCGTTTTCTTCGCGGATGCACTGTCCGTTTACATTAACCCCCCTGAAAAAGCGGGGAAACGGGAATCCGCCAGCGTCCACGTATTCAATCTAGATCGTATCAGCTCCGGTGCTGTGTAAACATTGAGAATACGCGAATACGCTGTGCTGAGCTCTAGCTGGCGTCTCATTGGACAACGTCACTGTGACATCCACCTTCCTGATTCGCTGGCGTTGGTCATGTGACGCGACTGCTGAAAAACGGCGCAGACTTCCGCCTTGTATCACCTTTCATTAAAGAGTATAAAAGTATGAAAATACTGCAAATACTGATGCAAATACTGCCCATTGTGTAGTTATGATTGTCTTTAGGCTTGCCATCCTTCCACTTGCAAGTAATAAGTGATATGCGCTGGGATCTCACACACAGCGGCTCAGTCCCGAATCGTGGCTTGTTCACTTCACTCGCGCGCTCTGTGAGCTGCGCAGGGCCGGAGTGCGCACCCTCCAGAGGGCACTCGCTGTTCAGGGCGGAGTGATTTGGAGCGCAGGATGCCTGCGGAGCCGAGCGTATCCGCGTATTGGTGTTGCTGTGTGCACGGCTAACGGTTTTAGTGTAAACGCGAATCGTTTTAAGAACGTTAATCTGATGATCCGCTGATTCGACGTAATGTAAACGTAGCCCTAGACACAAACACCCGTTCACACTCACATTCACACCTATGGTCAATTTATCCATCCATCCATCCATCCATCCATTATCGGACTCTTACAGTAATGCTTTTATGGCTGAGGACTACAGTTGACTTGCTAACTTTAGGACTGCAGTTGTCATGAAGAGTTTTGCATTCAAGTTTCCATCAATGAAGAGTTACATCAACGAAACTGTCTTCATGTTAAAACTGTTCATATTATAGTCATGCTGTCTGTTGTTGCGCAAATGAGGATGTGTTCCCTTTTGAGTCTGGTTCCTCTCGAGGTTTCTTCCTCATGTCGTCTGAGGGAGTTTTTCCTTGCCACCGTCGCCACAGGCTTGCTCATTGGGGATAGATTAGGGACAAAATGTTTTAAGTCGTTCAAATTCTGTAAAGCTGCTTTGCGACAATGTTTATTGTTAAAAGCGCTATACAAATAAACTTGACTTGATCTGTAGCCGCTTATTCTGTTCTACAGGGTCGCAGGCAAGCTGGAGCCTATCCCAGCTGACTACGGGCGAGAGGCGGGGTACACCCTGGACAAGTTGCCAGGTCATCGCAGGGCTGACACATAGACACGAACACCCGTTCACACTCACATTCACACCTATGGTCAATTTATCCATCCATCCATCCATTATCGGACTCTTACAGTAATGCTTTTATGGCTGAGGACTACAGTTGACTTGCTAACTTTAGGACTGCAGTTGTCATGAACAGTTTTGCACTCAAGTTTCCATCAATGAAGAGTTACATCAACAAAACTGTCTTCATGTTAAAACTGTTCATATTATAGTCATGCTGTCTGTTGTTGCGCAAATGAGGATGTGTTCCCTTTTGAGTCTGGTTCCTCTCGAGGTTTCTTCCTCATGTCGTCTGAGGGAGTTTTTCCTTGCCACCGTCGCCACAGGCTTGCTCATTGGGGATAGATTAGGGTCAAAATTAGCTCATGTTTTAAGTCGTTCAAATTCTGTAAAGCTGCTTTGCGACAATGTTTATTGTTAAAAGCGCTATACAAATAAACTTGACTTGACTTGATCTGTAGCCGCTTATTCTGTTCTACAGGGTCGCAGGCAAGCTGAAGCCTATCCCAGCTGACTATGGGCGAGAGGCAGGGTACACCTAGCCTGGGCCCGCCCATCCTAAGCGTGACGCAACACGAGGGCCTGTTGCGAGCTTAGTCTGGCCAGGCAAGCTATCTACAGCTCTTCCAAGCTCCCGAAAAATTGGGAGCCAATCAACTTTGAGCATCTCCAACGGCCCTGGGTAGAGGCATGTTCAAGGCAGTGACGTAGTAGAACTGCGACCGGAAGCCATAGATTGTTTACAGAATCTATGCCGGAAGCGCTTCATTCACTAGAAACATTATGAACATGAAGCAAGTTCTCATTGAAAACAGAGCAAAGAGCAGCCCTGGAGGTATTTATTGAAAGGAAGGACGTTTTCGCCTTGCTCCCGACCGGCTTCGGTAAGAGTTTAATCTACCAGTTAGCCCCGTCGCGTCACATACGTCAGAGGAAAGAGTGATGTGATTGGTTTAAGCTTCGTCACAGCCTTTTCTGGCTTCGACCAGTAGCAAACTGAGGCATTTCAGGGAGGTGGGTCAACCACGCACTTTGGGAAACGGTTGGGCTTAATATCTTTGCCAGACCAAATACTCGCAGAGCTTTGAAGTCGCGTTAGCCAGACTAGGGTACACCCTGGACAAGTTGCCAGGTCATCGCAGGGCTGACACATAGACACAAACACCCGTTCACACTCACATTCACACCTATGGTCAATTTATCCATCCATCCATCCATCCATCCATCCATCCATCCATCCATCCATCATCGGACTCTTACAGTAATGCTTTTATGGCTGAGGACTACAGTTGACTTGCTAACTTTAGGACTGCAGTTGTCATGAAGAGTTTTGCACTCAAGTTTCCATCAATGAAGAGTTACATCAACGAAACTGTCTTCATGTTAAAACTGTTCATATTATAGTCATGCTGTCTGTTGCGCAA
Source organism: Neoarius graeffei (assembly GCF_027579695.1). Lineage (NCBI taxonomy): Eukaryota > Metazoa > Chordata > Actinopteri > Siluriformes > Ariidae > Neoarius > Neoarius graeffei. The sequence continues at coordinate 26,796,644 of NC_083581.1, read as the reverse complement.
ATGAGGATGGGTTCCCTTTTGAGTCTGGTTCCTCTCGAGGTTTCTTCCTCATGTCGTCTGAGGGAGTTTTTCCTTGCCACCGTCGCCACAAGCTTGCTCATTGGGGATAGATTAGGGACAAAATTGGCTCATGTTTTAAGTCATTCAAATTCTGTAAAGCTGCTTTGCAACAATGTTTACTGTTAAAAGCGCTATACAAATAAACTTGACTTGATTTTTAGCTTGCGTACCCTGATTGTAAAACAACCCTAATATTAGTGCTCTATGGGTGACAGGGCTTTCAGTGTAAATGGCCCTAAGCTGTGGAATGCCCTGCCATTAGCGTTGCGCCAATGCTCAACACTGTCTTCTTTCAAAAAACAGCTAAAAACACATCTCTTTAGCTTGGCCTTTTCTCTTTGATTTTTAATATTGTTATTATTATTATTGATTTCTTATTATTTTATTATTGTTGTTATTCTATTGTTTGTTTTTTACTGTTCAGTGTCCTTGGGCACCTTGAAAGGCGCTTATAAATAAAATGTATTATTATTATTATTATTATTATTATTATTATTATTAAAGGCAGTTTTTGACTATTTGGAGGGGTTATTAACTTCAGAGGGTATGTACAGGGGGGTTAGCATTTTTCAGTTGGCCAAATATTGGTATTTCCATACTTAGATAGATCATCTCCATAATTTGGAGGGGGTAGAAAATTTTTTTGGTCTGACCCCCCCAATAGTAGTTGTTTTTGTAATTACCATGGGTGCCGCCAGGGGGGGAAAGGTTAGAACAATTCTAGGGGCCCAGCACTGCCATGGGGCCCTTTAAGGGGCTGATAATATGCTTTTAATGATTTTAATAAGACTTTTGAAATAACAACAATGCAATATTCCATCTGGTAAAATGAGCTAATTGAACAAGGTTGTCTATTTCTTGAGTTCTTCAACATATTGTCATTTAACCCTCCCCCTTTTGCGAAATGGTACGGTCCAGTTCTGGTAGAAGCGCGATGCATTAAATCTGTGTGCTGATCAGTGCAACGCTACTTGCTGCTGTGTCGCGGTGCAGCAGCCAGCCAGCCAGCAGTGGAGTGCGTACAGTCTATGATCGCTAAATATGAAGAGTGGCTGTCAAAAACGTAAAGAAAGGCAGCTGAAAGCTGAGAGAGACCGGAGAGGCAGGCAACTGGTCACTCAGTTTTTCCCAAAGAAAGGTAGCTATCGCTCACGTGTGTTCAAAATATTAGCGAATGGTAAATGAACAGTATGAACGTGGTTGGATTAGCCTATCAAGAGAACACTTTTACAGTTTGTACAGTGACATTTTTTCCAATTTAATAACTGAACTTGTGTGATAAACAAGATGAAATATTACGTTATGCTGGTGCTAATAACTAGTGCTAATAACCAGTTTCATAACTAATGGGGTGCCCTAAATATGCACAGATTCAGCCTCAGGGGGACCTCCGCCCTACCAAACCACTGAACCCCCCTTTGGAGAAGGAGGTAAGCAGCAATACAACCCATAAATGCTTTAGTTTTAATGAGCGAGCGCCATATACAGTTTGCTAGATTAAAGTGTTGATAATAACGGACACCAGTCAAGTGTCTGACATGGTTACGTGTGTGGAATGTTCACACGTTCTAAACCATTGGTTTCAAACATATTCCCTTTTTGCAGAACAGTACACACAGCTTTCTACCTAACACATAACAATCCATGGGATTTCCATAGGTATTTTGATGCTGGGTAGAAAACTTTTTCTATGATTTATTAGCAGTCACATCACACATTTCACTACCAATTGTCCTAGCACAAGAAGGCATGTGGCAAAATCTTGAATTTTCATTTGTGATTGTAAATGCACCAGAATTAGTCACTGACCAGTTTTCATCTAGTCCCTGGTAGGTTAATACATAAAATGTAATAACAAAGTCACAAACTCAAGGTCCATGGGCTATCAAAAGTCAAATAATGAAAATAGTGCAATTGTGATGAGGGTGGGCAAAGTTGGGGGGCCCAAAATTCTAATCTTTCATGGGGCCCAAAATTTCTGGCGGCACCCCTGGTAACCCCTACGAAAATCTACCATGGTTTACTATGGTTTTACCATGGTTTTTATGTAGTGACCATGGTATCTCATGGTTATTCTAAGTACTATGAACCAACCATAGTATTACTATGGTTCATCCATGGTAGTAACCATGGTTCTACTATGGTATTTCATGGTGATTCTAAGTACTATGAACCAACCATAGCATTACTCTGGTTTATCCATAGTACTGCAGTAGCTGTGGTAGCATCATAGTTGTATATGTAATAGGTCATAGTAACTATGAAATTAGTTTAAAAAGGGATAGTATGGTTTTTAAAAGGATGCACTAACTGTAGTATTACCATGCTTTCGTCCAACAGCCAATGCTGTAGAGAAGGATCTTGATTAACAGCCCAGATACATTAACATTTACTTAGAACCTAAAAATTGAAGTGAACATTGAGGTAAAATGCATGTAGTACATCCTAAACAACAACAATAATAATACACTCTAAAAATACTGAGTCAAGAATAACTCAACTTTAACCCAACCACTGGGCTAATATTGCACGAACTCAACACTAGGTTATCTTAGCCCAAACAATTGGGTTGAAACGATTGGGTGCAGGGCGGCACGATGGTGTAGTGGTTAGCGCTGTCGCCTCACAGCAAGAAGTTCCGGGTTCGAGCCCCGTGGCCGGCGAGGGCCTTTCTGTGCGGAGTTTGCATGTTGTCCGCGTGGGTTTCCTCCGGGTGCTCCGGTTTCGTCCAAAGACATGCAGGTTAGGTTAACTGGTGACTCTAAATTGACCGTAGGTGTGAATGTGAGTGTGAATGGTTGTCTGTGTCTATGTGTCAGCCCTGTGATGACCTGGCGACTTGTCCAGGGTGTACCCCGCCTTTCGCCCATAGTCAGCTGGGATAGGCTCCAGCTTGCCTGTGACCCTGTAGAACAGGATAACGCGGCTACAGATAATGAGATGAGATGAGATTGGGTGCAAAGATTATACCATAGTGAAACCATGGTTAAACCATAGTCATGAACCATGGTTTTCATGGTTACCCAAAAAAACCATGAATAACTATAAACCATGGTTAGTTTTCATAGTAAAACCATGGTTAATTTTTGTAAGGGAATTGCACTGCCTGTTTGGTCAAAACGAAAAGGTTCCCACAAGCTGAAAGTCTGACTTTAGTTCCTTTAATGCATTTTATTCCTGCATACCTTCCTGAGTCTGAACAGCAGCTTCCTGCAGTGAAAGCAGGAGGAGTGTGAGCGCGTGCAGCCGCATCTCCACCTGTGGAGTGAAGGAGCAGAGAGCCGGAGCGCGCGCGCACTCTCTCGCACGAGCCCTTCTTCAGCCCAGGTGCTTCACGCGCCTGGTTGGTTTCCGGATGGAGAAGCTGAACTTCCTGCTCCAGAAGAAAAGCTACACATCCACCACAGCGGAACGATATCCACAAGCGCTCCTGGTTTGTCTGACTGGTCTTTCCGCTCCTCAATAAACTCCGAAATGCGAAAGAAAGAAAAAAAGTAATCTGATTTAATATGCTGCGCGCGCGCGGAGGTTACCTTCCGACTCTACAGAGAGACCAACAGCGCGCGCTGGACATGGCGACGAGAAGAACCTGAAACTAATCTTCTCCTCCGGAACCGGGCTCAGAGAGGGGCTGTGACACAGACAGTTCGGGGAGTTTGTGAGACAGACTGAGTGTGACTCTCAGGAGCCACTCCCTCTAGAAATGTCAAGCACAGAAACAGCGCTCGCGCTCTACTTCCCAAGCGTTCAGTCCACCAAACAGCAATCAGTGCGCGATTACCTGTCCAGCACAAAACCCGACGATACATGGACAAAATTTGACCTGTTCAGCATCTCATTCCAGATTTGCTCTTATAATAAGCCCCTGGTCACGGTGGTGTAGTGGTTAGCGCTGTCGCCTCACAGCAAGAAGGTCCTGGGTTTGAGCCCCGTGGCCGGCGAGGGACTTTCTGCGCAGAGTTTGCATGTTGTCCGCGTGGGTTTCCTCCGGGTGCTCCGGTTTCCCCCACAGTCCAAAGACATGCAGGTTAGGTTAACTGGTGACTCTAAATTGACCGTAGGTGTGAATGGTTGTGTGTCTATGTGTCAGCCCTGTGATGACCTGGCGACTTGTCCAGGGTGTACCCCGCCTTTCGCCCATAGTCAGCTGGGATAGGCTCCAGCTTGCCTGCAACCCTGTAGAACAGGATAAAGCGGCTAGAGATAATGAGATGAGATAAGCCCCTGGCCCAGGGGCCCCCCAAGAGTCGGGGCCTGAGGGCTATTATTTTGTTTTTTATTGTTTTTTTTTACGGGCGGCATGGTGGTGTAGTGGTTAGCGCTGTCACCTCACAGCAAGAAGGTCCTGGGTTCGAGCCCCGTGGCCGGCGAGGGCCTTTCTGTGTGGAGTTTGCGTGGGTTTCCCCCACAGTCCAAAGACATGCAGGTTAGGTTAACTGGTGACTCTAAATTGACCGTAGGTGTGAATGGTTGTGTGTCTATGTGTCAGCCCTGTGATGACCTGGCGACTTGTCCAGGGTGTACCCTGCCTTTCGCCCGTAGTCAGCTGGGATAGGCTCCAGCTTGCCTGCGACCCTGTAGAACAGGATAAAGCGGCTAGAGATAATGAGATAAATGAGATGAGATAAGCCCCTGGCCCAGGGGCCCCCCAAGAGTCGGGGCCCGAGGGCTATTATTTTGTTTTTTATTGTTTTTTACGGGCGGCCTGGTGGTGTAGTGGTTAGCGCTGTCGCCTCACAGCAAGAAGGTCCTGGGTTTGAGCCCCATGGCCGGCGAGGGCCTTTCTGTGTGGAGTTTGCGTGGGTTTCCTCCAGGTGCTCCGGTTTCCCCCACAGTCCAAAGACATGCAGGTTAGGTTAACTGGTGACTCTAAATTGACCGTGAGTGTGAATGGTTGTCTGCAAAGGAGTAACTTTGATTTTGACATTGGTGGGGACACAAAAGTGATCCAAGGCAGTGCTTCCGAAAGGTGGTTTTTTTTTTCCCATTAGCAATCATAATTTCATGTCGTGCAGATCTTATAGGTTAACGAGGGCAGCTGTGGCCTAATGGTTAGGGAGTTGGTCTTTGGCTCCCAGGGTTGCAGGTTCAAATCCCACCCCTACATCTGCCACAGTGGGGCTGAATCTTATGACTGACATATCCATCATTAACCTCACCTGTGAATTTCCAACCTCTCTTTCTGCTCCTCCAACTGTAGATTCTCCTCTTTCTCTACCTTCTCTGCACTGTCTTTCATCTCCTCCAGCCTCTCTGCTGTCTGTCACCTTACAAAAATATGTTGATGCATGACATACTGTATGAGTAGATTAGGAATAGAATGACTGTAGAGTTTCATGGTAAGGTTGTAGCATCAGCAAAAAGTACAAAATTATTACATAGACTATAGTTTATTCCCCACAAAAACATGGATGCATAATATCACATGATCTAGAATCTGATGATTTATTACTTTTACACCACACACTTCCTAATTTGTGTTTAAGCAGTCGTTCTGTCTCTTCCACAGAAATACATGAAAATAAGAATGAAAAACTTTAAGCATTTTTAGCATTAAATATTGTTTTTTTTTTAAATTCAATATCTGTATTGTTTGACATTGGGGGGGTGTCTCAAAATTCACTGACTGCCTTATTGAGACACTCATAAATAGATGCTACTGGTGGCATTTTCTATTCTGTAATTAAGCTCAAATTGAGTTAAAATGATATTTGGATATATAATTTAGTGATTGCCTATTATAGCATGATTATGATTACATTAGTATTGCATTTGTAGTATACCCCCCATTTTTTTTGTCTTTTTGTTGCCCCTCCATTTTCCATATTATGTCTTTTTGTTGCCTGTTTCTGTGTTCGTAACGTGTGTTATGATTTTCACTGCAGATGTGCTTGTGACTTCTGTGTTCATGCTGCAGTTACCAATATTCGTCTGTAGGTGGCAGTAAAGGACCATAGATTTGTTGTATCTAGCCTAGCCTAGTAGTAGTAGAAAGAGGTCTCTGTAAAACGGTGAACGCAGCAGACTCAGCAGCAGACTCAGCGGCTGTCACGCTGTTGATTCTGAAATGCAAGTCGCACATCTGCATGGCCATGCAGTAGCCTACATCTGACTACTTACATTCTGTAAAACCATTAGGTCTATAAATTTAACATTCATTCATCGAGGATATTATCTAACACCAAGTTACATTGCTCCAGCATTCCTTTTCTCTGCAGCTATGCAGTAGCCTAGCTCTGATATGTCCTGTCATGTTGCTAAACCTGCCTAAGGAGCCGCAGCAATACTTTTATGAAGGGTTTCCATACATCAAAAAGATTTTGTTGAGTTTATAAAGCTCGACGGAAACCCTGCACTTATATTCTTGACTTTGAAGAAGAATGAATGAATGTCTCGTTTCTTGGGAGGGGGGCCGTCATCCATGATACTCAAGTCAGCATGCGAGTCGTAGGGCAAGCATGCATGGACATCGAAGTCCAGCTCAATTTGTAGGCTGACAGAGAGTGGGGGGTGCGTGGGGTAGGTCAGGTGTGTACGTGTGAGATATGGGGGGTTGATGGGCGGGTAGTCACGGCTGCTGTGGGAAGTATGCTGCTTTTACAGCAGATGGAGTGACAGCTGGGATAGCCAACCATGTAAGTTAGCGAGAAAGAGGTAGCTAATCAGAGAATGATATCTACGTTAGAGGGGGGATTATTAGCAGTGTCATACATTTAACCCTTTGTGTGCCATATAATCATTGCTCAGGTTAGGACATCGGTTTTATTGATCGTGATTACAAAGTAGCGGCTGAATATTGGTAGGGACACATCCCTAGCGTCCCTACCCAAAATTACGCCCTAGGTTGTCTGTGTCTATGTGTCAGCCCTGTGATGACCTGGCAACTTGTCCAGGGTGTACCCTGCCTTTCGCCCATAGTCAGCTGGGATAGGCTCCAGCTTGCCTGCGACCCTGTAGAAGGATAAAGCGGCTAGAGATAATGAGATGAGTTGAGATATTGGTGATGAACACTGGTCAGAAGGGCCCCCTGGAAATTTTTGCTTGGGGCCACAACAGACTCTAGAATTGCCTCTGGGTGTGAATGGTTGTCTGTGTCTATGTGTCAGCCCTGTGATGACCTGGCGACTTGTCCAGGGTGTACCCTGCCTTTCGCCCGTAGTCAGCTGGGATAGGCTCCAGCTTGCCTGGGACCCTGTAGAACAGGATAAAGCAGCTAGAGATGATGAGATGAGATAAGCTCCACTCTTCTGGGAAGGCTTTCCACTAGATATTGGACCATGAATAGTGTTTATTCAGCCACAAGAGCCTGAGTGAGGTCAGGCACTGATGTCAAGTCAAGTTTACTTGTATAGTGCTTTTAACAATAAACATTGTCGCAAAGCAGCTTTACAGAATTTGAACGACTTAAAACATGAGCTAATATTATCCTTAATCTATCCCCAGTGAGCAAGCCTGTGGCGACGGTGGCAAGGAAAAACTCCCTCAGACGACATGAGGAAGAAACCTCAAGAGGAACCAGACTCAAAAGGGAACCCATCCTCATTTGGGCAACAACAGACAGCATGACTATAACATTAACAGTTTTAACATGAAGTCAGTTTTGTTGATGTTATAAACTCTTCATTGATGGAAACTTGAGTGCAAAACTGTTCATGACAACTGCAGTCCTAAAGTTAGCAAGTCAACTGTAGTCCTCAGCCATAAAAGCATTACTGTAAGAGTCCAGAGCGTCCTCCAGGTGTGACTTTCAACTGTCCTCATGGGGCCGTCCTCCACAGGAGCGATGCGATTAGACTCCAACCAGACACAGGGCACCAGAATGGATCAAGCAGGTCCAAGGAGCAGAAGAGGTCAGCATCTTGATCCCAGGACCAACGTGTAACTCAGAGGGACAGATTTGGGGGGAGGGGGATGTCAAGCACAGCTGGCTTTCCAGTTCATCTCAAAGGTGTTTAGTGAGGTTGTGGTCCAGGCTCAGTGTAGGACAATCGAGATCTTCCACTCCAACCATGCATTCATGGAGCTCGCTTTGTGCCCAGGAACATTATAGTGTTTGCACGTCTTAGTTCCATTTATAGTTATATATTAATTATACAAAGGCATCCTAGACCCACATATGGGTGTGATGGTCAAGTGTCCACAAACATTTGCCATGAGAGTGTATATCGAAATTCTATCTATCTACAGTGGTGCTTGAAAGTTTGTGAACCCTTTAGAATTTTCTATATTTCTGCATAAATATGACCTAAAACATCATCAGATTTTCACACAAGTCCTAAAAGTAGATAAAGAGAACCCAGTTAAACAAATGAGACAAAAATATTATACTTGGTCATTTATTTATTGAGGAAAATAATCCAATATTACATATCTGTGAGTGGCAAAAGTATGTGAACCTCTAGGATTAGCAGTTAATTTGAAGGTGAAATTAGAGTCAGGTGTTTTCAATCAATGGGATGACAATAAGGTGTGAGTGGGCACCCTGTTTTAAGAACAGGAATCTATCAAAGTCTGATCTTCACAACACATGTTTGTGGAAGTGTATCATGACACGAACAAAGGAGATTTCTGAGGACCTCAGAAAAAGTGTTGTTGATGCTCATCAGGCTGGAAAAGGTTACAAAACCATCTCTAAAGAGTTTGGACTCCACCAATCCACAGTCAGACAGATTGTGTACAAATGGAGGAAATTCAAGACCATTGTTACCCTCCTCAGGAGTGGTCGACCAACAAAAATCACTCCAAGAGCAAGGCATGTAATAGTCGGCGAGGTCACAAAGGACCCCAGGGTAACTTCTAAGCAACTGAAGGATTCTCTCACATTGGCTAATGTTAATGTTCATGAGTCCACCATCAGGAGAAACAGAACAACAATGGTGTGCATGGCAGGGTTGCAAGAAGAAAGCCACTGCTCTCCAAAAAAGAACATTGCTGCTCGTCTGCAGTTTGCAAAAGATCATGTGGACAAGCCAGAAGGCTATTGGAAGAATGTTTTGTGGACAAATGAGACCAAAATAGAACTTTTTGGTTTAAATGAGAAGTGTTATGTTTGGAGAAAGGGAAACACTGCATTCCAGCATAAGAACCTTATCCCATCTGTGAAACATGGTGATGGTAGTATCATGGTTTGGGCCTGTTTTGCTGCATCTGGGCCAGGATGGCTTGCCATCATTGATGGAACAATGAATTCTGAATTATACCAGCGAATTCTAAAGGAAAATGTCAGGACATCTGTCCATGAACTGAATCTCAAGAGAAGGTGGGTCATGCAGCAAGACAACGACCCTAAGCGCACAAGTCGTTCTACCAAAGAATGGTTAAAGAAGAATAAAGTTAATGTTTTGGAATGGCCAATTCAAAGTCCTGACCTTAATCCAATCGATATGTTGTGGAAGGACCTGAAGTGAGCAGTTCATGTGAGGAAACCCACCAACATCCCAGAGTTGAAGCTGTTCTGTACGGAGGAACGGGCTAAAATTCCTCCAAGCCGGTGTGCAGGACTGATCAACAGTTACCGGAAATGTTTAGGTGCAGTTATTGCTGCGCAAGAGGGTCACACCAGATACTGAAAGCAAAGGTTCACATATTTTTGCCACTCACAGATATGTAATATTGGATCATTTTCTTCAATAAATAAATGACCAAGTATAATATTTTTGTCTCATTTGTTTAACTGGGCTGTCTTTATCTACTTTTAGGACTTGTGTGAAAATCTGATGATGTTTTCGGTCATATTTATGCAGAAATATAGAAAATTCTAAAGGGTTCACAAACTTTCAAGCACCACTCTATCTATCTATCTATCTATCTATCTATCTATCTATCTATCTATCTAATTTTGTGTAAACATTATGATCTAACGGAATACTGTATTCAAAGCAGATACAAATACGGAGACAGGAAGTACACAATTGGTGGTTTTTTTGTTTTTTTGAAAGATTTCCAAAACAGTTAATGGGGCAAGTGGTTGAGACAATTGGTGTACATCAGAAGCCAGGTATACCTGCCATAAGCAGGAGGTTTATGCTTTTATGTGGGTGCAAATGAGTGGTCAGATTTGAAACTCATGGGCCAACTACCATGTTCATTAACATGAAAAAGTATACGATCCTTGTATGGTGCTGCATAACATATCTACAACCTCCTTAGTACCTGCCTGCTGAAGGTTTAAAATTAAATTATGCTACTAGTTTGTTTATATTTTGGGAAATTAAATTCATTCAAAAATATCATAGACAGTGTGAGGAAAGCAACTCAAGCTACAAACTACTTCTGATTTAAAATAGCTAATCTACAGCCAAACTACTATTTTCATAAAGTAGCTAGAGACACTATAAGCTACTAAGAAAAAGTAGGTAAAGGAGCTTTTTCCCCCCACTGAAGCTACAGTATGTTTTCACACTGAGGAACATGCAACTGGCATTTTACTGTATTTTTCATACGAACTACATCCAGGACATTGAGTAACATATTTTCCACCAATATCCTCATTTGTGAGGATATTGATGAATTATTTTCATTAACTTGTGTACTTTGTTTGTGAATGTGTGTATATAATAAAAAGAAAATCACACGGCTTGAAGTTATTATGAAGTTTATCTTCTCATGTAGAAAAACTCATTTTTCATATGAAATACATTACGGATCCGAGTGACATATTTTCTGATATTTCACTCCAAAGACATCACTCCCAATGTTTTCCTGCTGTCAAAATGGCAAACAGGTTCAAAATGAAAATTATTTTGATTAACTTGTGTATTTTTTTTTGTGGATGTGTAAAAAGAAATTACATGGTGATGCGAAGATATGAAGTTTATCTTCTTGTGTTGAAAAATATTTCATTCATTCGCTTCACTCACTCATGAATATATACATTCACCACCTGAAGATAAACTTCATATCCTTGTGTCACCATGTACAGTAATATCCTCTCTCTCTCTCTCTCTCTCTCTCTGTGTGTGTGTGTGTGTGTGTGTGATATATACTGTGCAAAAGTCTTAGGCACCCTGTTTTTTTCATACAAACTTTGTTATAGATTTATACTTTATGACTTCTATATTATCGAGTCAGTACAAATAAATTTTAGAGTTCCAAACATTCATTTTCCAGCACAAAATTAAATATTACAGAAAAACAGTTTGTATCTGAGCAACATATTACATAAGAGACCACTTTTCAGATTAAAAAAAGAAAACATAATGAAGGCTACTGGGGTTTTGCTGCAAAATTAAGAAGCAAGTGTGACAAAGTGTCCAGAAGACCTGTGGCTGGTTCTGCAAGATGCTCAGCAAGACCTACAGGTCATTTCCTTATAAAACTGTACTCATTGTACCTGAGACTACTATTTTTTTTTTTTTAAAGCAAAGGGTCGTCTCACACCAAATATTAACTTTGTTTCATTTATTATGGCTTATTGCTGTTTATAGTATTTTTTTTCATGTTGAAACATTTCATTTAATTATTTTTAAGCCATTTTTGGTCCACAGCGTTTCTTTACATCAAGTTTTCAAGTTTATTTGCATAGCGCTTTTAACAATAAACATTGTCGCAAAGCAGCTTTACAGAATTTGAACGACTTAAAACATGAGCTAATTTTATCCCTAATCTCTCCCCAATGAGCAAGCCTGTGGCGACGGTGGCAAGGAAAAACTCCCTCAGACGACATGAGGAAGAAACCTCGAGAGGAACCAGACTCAAAAGGGAACCCATCCTCATTTGGGCAACAACAGACAGCCTGACTATAATATTAACAGTTTTAACAGGTATAACCCTCAACTGTCCTCATGGGGCCATCCTTCACAGGAGCGGTGCGATAAAACTCCGACCAGACACAGGGCACCAGGATGGATCAAGCAGGTCCGAGGGGCAGAAGAGGCCAGCATCTCAATCCCAGGATCAACATGTAACTCAGAGGGACAGATTGGGGGGGGAGAGAGAGAGAGAGAGAGAAAGAAAACACAGGTTGTTAGGTATGCCCTAAAAATGACACGTATTAAATCTGTGTGGTAGGCTCGCAGAGACGAGAGTCTTTACATCAGGCATAACACACAACAATGGCATGTTAATATGGTAAAAAATATTTCATGACCTGCTCTGGCTGGATGCTTGATTGGGTGATGGGAGCACACCCCTCAGCAATGATGAGATGCAGATGGGACCCTTAGGGCTGGCCAAGACAATTCAGTTACATTTCACCGGGTCTGGGACATGCGACAGAATGTCTGACGGCCGATTCCCTGCAGGCTACGATAGCCAGTCGAGGTCTCCACCCTCTCTACCAAAAGATTTCCTGTCGACTCCATGTAACTCAGAGGGACAGATTTGGGGTGGGGGGGAGGGAAAGAAAACACAGGTTGCCCAATGTCACCTGAATAAGTAGGAGCAGTATACATATTGCACCGAGTACAAGCAGGGACTCCGGCAACTAACTATGACAGCATAACTAAAAGGAGAGAGCCAGAAGGTAACACAGGCATGAGGGAGCCCCGGGACATAAAGCAGCCAGCCACTACACCGTCAACAAACTCGAGTGAGCAAGCGAGTGGGGACTGACAGCATCCATACATCCCAGTTTACCAAAACACTCTATGTCTGAGCACCCTCCAGATCTACTCCTTTACCTCATAAACACCATTAACAAAAGGCTTGACTAAACAGATATGTTTAGTGTTTAGTGCCTTTACATGTGCCTTAGACTTTTGCACAGTTATTTATATATCGTTGTCATCAGCCTCCTTCCGTCTCGAGAGACGATGGCTGCCCCAGAGTATAGTCACTGCTGTGAATTGCATTTCCTGCTGTGGCTATGTAGACCAATGCGGGAGTGGCAGTCTCTCCTGCATGATGAACAGATGTAGGTTGTGGCTGATTGCTATGTGGGACTTGACTTGTGAGTGGCTCTTTTCCTCCTCAGCGAGTTGATATAGCTTCTCTCTGCTTGCTTCACTCCACTCTGGATGGCAGACTTCCAGGGTCCATGCGATTCAGCCAGGCTTTCCCAGGACTGGACATCAATTCCTGCGCTTTTCAGGTCCCATTTGCAGACGTCTTTGAAACATAGCTGGGGACGGCCCCAAGACCTAAAATCCTCTGATAGTTCACTGTACAGCAGGTCTTTGGGGATACAACCCTCGTCTATACAGTAAACATGGCCAAGCCAGTGGAGGTGGCATTGGCTCAGAAGAGTGAAGACAGTCGGCGAGCCTGTGCACTCCAACGCTTCGGTGTTTGGGATCCTGTCCTGCCACTGGATTCCAAGAATGCGTCTAAGGCAGCAGAGATGAAAAGAGTTAAGTCTCTTCTCCTGGGTGGAGTGTGTGGTCCATGTTTCACTGGAGTAGAGTAGGGTGCTGAGAACGCAAGCTCTGTACACCTGCATCTTGGTGTTCTCTATCAGGTTCTTATTTGACCACACCCTCTTGTGAAGCTTGGAAAGGATCCCCGTGGCCTTTGTGATTCTTGCGTTGATCTCTGGCTCAAGGGAGAGGTTTGAGGTTATTGTGGACCCCAGGTACTGGAAGCGGTCGATGGAGTTGAGCTTGTAGTCCCCTATGTGAATGTTAGGAGGGGAGTCGGTGCCTTGTCCCATCACTTCCATCTTCTTGAGGCTGATGGTGAGGGCAAACTCGTTGCATGCGTGTGCGAGGCAGTCTATCAGTCTCTGAAGGGCTTCCTCAGTGTGCCAGTGCAGCGTCATCAGTGAAGAGGGCCTCTCTGATGGTGACATGCCTGACCTTGGTCTTGGCCCTGAGTCTGGCTAGGTTGAATAGCTTTCCATCGGATCGTGTGTGCAGGTATACTCCATCTTCACTGTTGTCGAATGCGTAGGATAGAAGCATGGAGAAAAATACGACAAAAAGTGTCGGGCCAAGGACGCAGTCCTGCTTGACTCTGCTGCAGATTGGGAATGGTTCTGACACTGGTCCATTATAGCATACTGTGCTGTGCATGTCCTTGTGAAAAGATTTGATGATGGCCAGCAGCTTTGGGAGGCAGCCCATCTTCTTCAGAAGATGGAACAGTCCGTTCCTGCTGACAAGGTTGAAGGCCTTTGTCAAGTCAATGAAGGCAAGGAAGAGGGGCTCGTTTTGCTCTCAGCATTTTTCCTGCAGCTGTCTGACAGAGAAAATCATGTCGATGGTTGATCTGCCTGGTCGGAACCCGGACTGTGACTCTGGGTATACGCTTGCTGCTAGGGCTTGTAATCGGGCTAGGATGACTCTTGCGAACACTTTGCCAATGATGCTGAGGAGGGAGATGCCCTGGTAGCTGTTGCAGTCACTGCAGTCGCCCTTGTTCTTGTACAGAGTTATGATTTTAGCGTCATGCATGTCCTGCGGTACGGAGCCCTCCCTCCAGCACATGCAGAGTAGTTCATGCAGATCCTGGAGCAGTGCAGCTTTCCCTTGCTTGATCACCTCTGGAGGTATCCCATCCACTCCTGGGGCCTTCCCAGCTAACAGACAATCTATGGCCTTGCCCAGCTCTTCTTCAGTTGGGTCTGCATCCAGCTGTTCTATGACAGGCAGGTCACGAATAGCGTTCAGTGCTGCTTTGGACATGACGTTCTGCATGGAGTACAGCTCTAGGTAATGCTCTACCCATCTCTCCATCTGCTTCCACTGGTCAGTGATGTTCTTTCCTGTCTTGGACTTCAGAGGGATGCTCTTGATGACAGTTGGGGGCCGGTTAGTTTCTTGATGCCTACAAACATGCTGCCCATGTTTCCAGAGTCAGCTGCAGACTGTATGCTCTGACTGAGTTTCAGCCAGTAGTCGTTGGCACAGCGACGAGCTGTCTGCTGGCATTTGCTGCATGCAGTCCTCAGTGCATCCCATGTGGCTTGGCAAGGGTTGATTACATGTGCTAGGCATGCCTTGCACTTGGCCTCCACTGCTGGTTCCATTTCCTGCCAGCTAGCCTCGAACCAGTCCTCGTTTCTCTGCTCCTTCCTCTTGAACACCTTCAGCCCTGACTGGTAGACAGCAGCATGCACGTGTTTCCATTTGGAGTCAACAGTTGTTGCTTCTGTATGGCCATTTTCCAGTGATGCTTTGAGGATTTCCAAGAACTCCTGTATTTTGGCCAGATCTGATGATTGACAGGTGTTAATGCGTGGACAGCCTTTGGATCTGGAGTGATGCATTTTACGAGGGATGAGACGTATCTTGGAACAGACCAGGATGTGGTCAGTGTCGCAGTCTGCGCTGTGGAAGCTCCTAGTGTTGAGCACACTGTTGAGATCTTGCTTCCTGGTCAGGATTAGATCCAGCTGGTGCCAGTGGTTGGATCTGGGATGACGCCATGAGACTTTGTGCCTAGCCTTGTTTTGAAAGAAGGTGTTTGTCACTGCCAGCTTGTGGAAGGAACACAGCTCCAGAAGTCTCTGACTGTTCTCATTCATTTTGCTGACTCCATAATGACCGATAGTAGAAGGCCAGGATTCAAAGTCAACACCGACCCTTGCATTGAAGTCTCCCAAGATGTAGAGCCCTTCTTTGTTGGGCACACTTCTGATGATTGAGTCCAGGGCATCATAGAACTGGTCCTTTTTGTCTGTAGAGGAGCTTAGTGTTGGAGCATAAGCACATACAAAGTTGGCTACACCTGTCCTTGTTGTCATCCTCATGGTCAGGAGCCTCTCAGAACCTCCAGTAGGTGGTTCGATGGTTGACAGCAAAGAGTTCCTCACGGCGAAGCCTGCGCCATGTATGCGTGCCTCCTCTGAGCTATTTCCCTGCCAGAAGAACATGTAGTTCTGTTTGGGCAAGGATCCATCATCTGGCAAACTTGTCTCCTGCAGAGCAGTGATGTTGATACGGGCTAATTTTCTGTCAATTACAGCAGTCTTTCATAGGTCATCCAATGACTGCAGGTCACTGTTGTAGCCTGGACACACTGTCCTCACATTCCAGCTTGCATCTTCCTTTGGATTTTACATTTGCCTGGCGCCCCTGCCTGTCTATCTCTAAGCTCCAAGCACCCTATGGAGCAAACAGGCTGTGGCGGGGTAGTACCTTATTGTCCGGGGGCTGCCCAGATTGAGGCAGGCAGTGACTACCCAGAGGAATCCAAGAATTCCTCCCACTGATGGGAGCAACCCCTGGCACCCGGCTCTACGCCAGACGAGCCTAGGCTTATAACCGGTAAACTGCTGCTCCCCGTGTTGTGTCAACGCTAACTTAGCAAAGCTGGAGTGACCTCTCCAGGTGCAGGCCTGGGCATGTTGAAATGAAGGACGAGCTGTTGCCCATGCAGCAGGTCCCCCCTCTCCTTGCCTCTGGTGGAATCCAGGGGAAAAGCAGAAGCTGGTACGCCTGGCACCAGGGCAACGCAGGAGTTCCCAGAACGATGTTGATGACAACAGCGGACTGCCTTAGGGACTCCAACTCCGGATTATTCCTCGGGGTTTACTCCCAAAGTCTCTCCCAGGAATGGGTATAGCTGCGAGACAGCAGGGGTTTGACATCAGAGTTTTCTTTCTCCTAGATGAGCTACCGACCAAGGTTGATGAGCCCCATCTGCCTGAAGGCAGATATATAATGTATGGTGTGGTATGCTATAACAGAGATAATTATTTTCTATTTATAAACCACTCTTATTAAGAAGCAGTTAATATTACTTAAAAAATGAAACTAGTGAGCTAGCTCATGCTAAGGGGTAAACAGTAATCCATATATCACTGAACTAAATAGGTATGTTTGGGTGTTTTGAATGATAATTGTTGTCATCAACATTTAGGCTAAGTACCTGAGGTCAGCTGTCATGCTCGTTCAAAATAGTTAGCAATTTTGATAATTCATGATTTCATCAAATTTATTCAACAGAAAATGCTAATCACCTAATGCTATCACTCCTGATTCCTTGCTTAAATGAACCAGCTCGGTCATTAATAGCAATAACCTAAAAAAAGAAAACATGCAGTATTTTAATTTCTGCTTTGAATAGATTATAAATAAACACTATATGAGCTTTTCATGCTCGTAAATATTAATAAATATGGCCATGGGTGTTTGATGGTCTGGTTTCATCAGTAGTAGAACACTCGTCAATAGCTGTAACGTGATCCTGTTACTTGCTCCACAGCTCATGTAAGCTGAACAGCATTCATCATGTGTTCTTCAATAATTAGAAGGAACTTGATGGATACAGTAGCTTGCACACTGTGATTTTGTTGATTAAAAAATGTTGAAATGTGAAAAGTAAAAAGAGGTGGATTGGACAGGGGATAGGACAGTGACTCATAACCCTTATACAAAAATTATATTATTTGGAAAATAGCTCAGCTACTGCCATGATACTGAAAAGGTAGCCACAATAAGTATAACCCCAATTCTAAAAAAGTTGGGACACTGTGTAAAGCATAGAAAAAAAAAAAGACTGAAGATTTGCAAAGCATGGAAACCCTATATTTCATTGAAAATAGTACAAAGACAACATATCAAACATATTCTAACATATACAGCATGTTGTAACTGAGAAATTTTATTGTTTTTTTTTTAAATACCGGTATATGCTCATTTTGAATTTGATGTCAGCAACACGTTTCAGAAAACTTAGGAAAGGGGCAACAAAAGACTGAAAAAGTTGTGTAATGCTAAAAAAAAAAAATCCTAATTTGGTTAATTGGCAACAGGTCAGTAACATGATTAGGTATAAAAAGAACATCCCAGAGAGGCTGAGTCTCTCAGAAGTAAACATGGGGAGGGGTTCACCGCTCTATGAAAGATGGCATGGGCAAAAATGCAACAATTTAAGAAAAACATTCCTCAATGTAAAATTACAAAGAATTTGGTGATCACATCATCCATGGTACATAATATCATTAAAAGCTTCAGAGAATCTGGAGAAATCTCTGTATGCAAGAGACAAGGCGAAAACTGACATTGGATTTCTGTGATCTTCAGGCCCTCAGGCGACACTGCATTAAAAGCAGACATGTGTCTGTAGTGGAAATCACTGTATGGGCTCAGGAACATTTCAGAAAACCACTGTCTCTGAAAACAGTTCATTACTGCATCCACAAATACAAGTTAAAACCATCCATCCATTATCTGCAGCTGCTTATCCTGTGCAGGGTGGTAGGCAAGCTGAGCCTATCCCAGCTGACTATGGACGAGAGGCGGGGTACACCCTGGACACGTTGCCAGATCATCGCAGGGCTGACATATAGACACAAACAACCATTCACACTCACATTCACACCTACGGTCAATTTAGAGCCACCAATTAGCCTAACCTGCATGTCTTTGGACTGTTGGGGAAACCAGAGCACCCAGAGGAAACCTATGCAGACACGGGGAGAACATGCAAACTCCGCACAGAAAGGCCCTCGTCGGCCGCTGGGCTTGAACTCAGGACTTTCTTGTTGGGAGGCAAAAGTACTAATCACTACAACACCGTGCTACCAAGTTAAAACCATATATAAACAATATCCAGAAATGCCACCACCTTCTTTGGGCCTGAGCTCTTTTACGATGGACTGAGGCGAAGTGGAAAACTGCACTGAGGTCTGACAAATCAAAAGTAGAAATTATTTTTAGAAATCATGGATACCATATCTGCCAGGCTAAAGAGGAGAGTGACCATCTGGCTTGTTATCAGTGCACATTTCAAAACCCAGCATCTATGATGGTATGAGGGTGCATTAGTACACATGACATGAGTAGCTTGGACATTTAGGAAGGCATCATTAATTCTGAATGATATGTACACATTTCAGAGCAATATGCTGCCATCCAGACAAAATCTTTTTCAGGGAAGGCCTTCCTTCTTTCAGCAAGACAATGCCAAACCACTTTCTCCACATATTAAAACTGCATGGCTCTGTAGTAAAAGAGTCCGGGTGCTAAACTGGCCTGCCTGCAGTCCAGACCTGTTTCCCATTTAAAACATTTGCCGCATTATGAAGCGCAAAATAAGACAAAGGAGTCCCCGAACTGTTGAGCAACTGAAATTGTATATCAGGCAAGAACAGGACAACATTTCTTTTTCAAAACTACAGCAATTGGGCGGCACGGTGGTGTAGTGGTTAGCGCTGTCGCCTCACAGCAAGAAGGTCCTGGGTTCGAGCCCCGGGGCCGGCGAGGGCCTTTCTGTGTGGAGTTTGCATGTTCTCCCCGTGTCCTCGTGGGTTTCCTCCGGGTGCTCCGGTTTCCCCCACAGTCCAAAGACATGCAGGTTAGGTTAACTGGTGACTCTAAATTGACCGTAGGTGTGAATGTGAGTGTGAATGGTTGTCTGTGTCTATGTGTCAGCCCTGTGATGACCTGGCGACTTGTCCAGGGTGTACCCCGCCTTTCGCCCATAGTCAGCTGGGATAGGCTTCAGCTTGCCTGCGACCCTGTAGAAGGATAAAGCGGCTAGAGATAATGAGAGAGAGAACTACAGCAATTGGTCTCTTCAGTTCCCAAACGTTTACAGAGTGTTGTTAAAAGTAGAAGTGATGCAACATAGTGGTAAACATGCCCCTGTCCCAACTTTTTGTGAAACTTGTTGCTGGCATCAGATTCAAAATAAGCATATATTTTTAAAAAAGAAAGAAAAAGAAATATGGAGTTTCCATGATTTGTAAATTATAGCATAGTGTCCCAACTTTTTTGGAATTGGGGTTGTAATTGTATCTAACTATTCCTCCACATTGAGTGCAAGCAGGGACAAACCTAAAAAACAGTCCCACGCTCTTCACAAGCTGAGGTTGAGGGACTTTCAGAGCCAGAATTTGCAGATCATGCTGGCATTTCCATCTCTGAATTTTTTTTTTCCAACGTGTTCCAGTGTTTCTGGAGGGCATCGTAGTAGGATTCCTAATTAACAGTAGACACACCCCACTCCTTATTGATACATTACACCCACAGTAAAGACATTCAACTGATGCCAAGCTGCTTCTTAAATATTTATTCTGGGCGCAAACTAATTATTGAGGAAAGTTGTTTTGAAAGGCTTCCAATTAAAAGGGCCATATTGATTTCTGTCATAACAGTTCAAAATTGCCTATGTTTTAAGGTCAATTGTTCACTTCCTGTTTTCATTCCACTATGAAAACACACTATTATATTTTCATGTCATTATGTCCTACCACTCATGTCCTAGTGATGTCTGTTCTGAGCCATGTTATTCTGATGTGCCTTGTCTGTGGTTGGCTCTTTGCTATTTATTGTCTTAGCACTTAAAAAAAAAATCTGTTTGTTCAGAAGTACTGACACCAAGACACACACACACACACACACACACACCCCGATCAGCCATAACATTAAAACCTCTGACAGGTGAATAATTAACAGTTATTCCATGAAATCAAGTCGTACATGAGCTGATAGCAGACGAGGTGCGTATTCCATATTTTGTTCCGTTTTTGTATTTTGGGGGGGTTTGTTCTCAAGTAGAGTTTTTATTTCATCCTCAGTTGGTTCAGCAACATGCTCCACCATTTTGTTTTTCTCTCCTCACAGTATATGAGTTGATATCCTCGTAGAAGAGTAGCCAATCAGAGCGTGCGATTGCTTATATCCAGTGAATGTAGATAGAATAACATTGATTATCTCATTACAGTGGCACCTGTCAAGGGGTGGGATATATTAGGCCACAAGAGAACAGTCAGTTCTTGAAGTTGATGTGTTGGAAGCAGGAAAAATGGGGAAGCATAAGGATCTGAGTGACTTTGACAAGGGCCAAATTGTGATGGCTGAATGACTGGGTCTGAACATCTCCAAAATGGCACATCTTGTGGGGTGTTCCCAGTATGCAGTGGTTAGTATCTACCAAAAGTGGTCCAAGGAAGGACAACCGGTGAACCGGCGACAGGGTCATGGGTGTCAAAGGCTCATTGATTCGCATGGGGCATGAAGGCCATATGGTCCAATCCCACAGAAGCGCTACTGTAGCACAAACTGCTGAAAAAGTTAATGCTGACACCTTTCTGTTTTAGCCAACATTAACTTTTTCAGCAGTTTGTGCTACAGTAGCTCTTCTGTGGGAAGAGAATAATTACAAATGTCCAGTGACCATGAAGAACATTGCAAGTGTTTCTGTACTGTATGCACTGAAGAAATCGTAATGCACAATGTGAACTAGGGTCATAAAAACAGTCTTGGCATTGGTAAAGCTCCTGAAAGCACATTATTAGTATTATTGTGATATATAATGACACTATAGTAATATTGTATAAAATAGACTGAAATGCTTTCAGTGGGTACCAATTCTAAAGATTGGCTTGAAAAGTGATAGGAATAGGTACGGTTGGATCCAGTTGTAGTGGCAAACAGAAGTGTCCCAGAGATGCAAACGGTTGTCTGAAGCTCGCCTTATAGAGAGTACAGTGAATCCCTGCTTGCTGCAGAGCTTCTGCATGGCTTTCTTGTTCACTGTGAAGAGCATCATTGTGTTGCAGCCATGTCTAACTGCTAAATCCCCCCATTGATGGATGCATATAGACCCGTCAGTCACAATGGGCACATTGTCAAGAACCAAACTGACTTCTGAACCCAGGATAGAACATGGCTGAAACCAACAAACTGGCCACTGTACATTTCTGAGCATGCAACACACTCTTACTCACATCTGAAATCACAGCCTATGCTGCACCAAGTGATTCACAATTAGTCATAATTATGTTATGTTCTATTTCCACAAAATTGGCCTCAGATGGCATGCTTTGAGGTTTGACACCCTGTACACAGACAAAGAGATAAGTTGTGAAAAGACCTTTGTTTCAGGCAAGGAATATCACTGTGGCTTTATTTATTTATTATTATTATTTTGATTTTCCTTGTTTTATTTAAGTGTTCATACTGATATTCTGACAGCTGGGAGTCCACATGTCTGTCCGATATTTCTTTAGACTTGAAATTGAAAGGATCTGAACTATAGAGTAGCTATACTATGCATGCACAGAAGCATATATATTTATATTTATTATGAGGTACACAAAATCACAGCAGGCAAAACAAAATATCACAGATGCTCATTTTGCATCCATGTTTTGCATATAGTCTTTTTGCACCTATAATTATATCTAATGACTCGTGCCATGTCTGAACTGTATCAGTTCTGAGGGATTACATACTCATTAACCATGTTTTGGCATACAAATAATTTTTTTTAATGCTTTTCGGACCAGTTGTGAATTTTAATCCCTGGACTGTTAACGTGCCATTGCTGGTCCTTTCAGCAAAACCATGAACCCTTTTCAACTCTAGGCTTGGACTGTATTCTGCCTCACTTTTAATTAAAGCATGTCACCTCTCTGTGAATTTGGAGCCCTCTGCTGGTTGAAATGTGCATTAACACGGCATTTGCATTAATTTCCCAACTCATTGTACACAAAGAGAATAACTTTTTGGGGGTTTAACACCATCATTTAATCTGATTAGTTACAAAACAAAGAAAATCAACAGCTGAATTAGTTATCATTTTACAGTAGCTCAATGACCTGCAATAAAGGTTTAATCTAGGTCTAGATCACAACCTTTAATCATTGGTGCTCAGGTTACATTAATCTGGGGGTCCCCTGTAAACTTGATCATAGAAATGAGTGATTTAGTTTCCCATATAAATAAGATTGAATTGAAATGAAAACTTCCTAAAACTTCCAGAAAATTGAACTCTCAGAACTGAGTCAAGGGAACTCCACCAACAGAGCTGAGAACCAATGTTCATAAAACATCATAAAACAACCACAGCTTCTGTAACACCAATCAGTACATCATTTTACATATTTTTACAAGCCCAAAATACAAAAATAATGCTTTCTTTAAGATTACATTTTGGTAACACTTCAGGATAGAAAGATCAATGGCATGAGATGAAAATGGTAGTGACTTGACAGCACATATACTCACCACCGTCAATTATGTAGGTTGTCCCACAGAAAACAAAGAACCAACACAGATTTACTGGAAATTTTACCATCATAAATCTCCATAATCTTGTGCAACAGTCATGTTCACTTAACATCCACAGTTAGTAACATTACAAAACATATTTCTGTCCTTTTCCTGACTTTTCTTTTCTCTCATCCTGCAGTGCTTATGAACATTACACAACTGCAGTTGAAAAATACATAACATTTTTTTTATTATAAACCAAAAGCCTACTGTACATTACACTGTGCTCAAAACTAATAATCAATGGTAAAAATGTATTTTTAAACAACATGACTAACTCACAAGGTGCTGGTCAATTTACTGTCTACAGATAATGTACATTTAAAAGTAAAACCCAGGGAAAGTGTTTCACTGGATGTTTAAAGCAAAAGCTAGGCTCACCTGATCTTGGCTTTGTGTGTCCATATAACACAATTTTATTTTCTTGTTTTTGCATTAGGTATTGGATAAATATACGGTTGCAGCCAGAAGCTTAAGTTTACATACATGGACCTGAATGTCATGGCAATATTGGGCTTTCAATTATTTCTTTTACCTGTTCTTTTTCTGTAGTAGAATAATTGTATGACATACATCTGTAATAGAAAAAAAAGCCAAGAATTTGATGCAAAAGATTAAATTTTTGTTTTTTTTTCTGAAATCAACAAATCAACACAGGGTCAAAATTATACATCCAGGGTAAAATAAATTTGCATACACCCACTTAGATTATTAATTCTTAAGGCTCACTCACAACCTGCCGTACATGCTACTACGGGCAGTCTACGGTAAAAAATTTGGCAAAACCGTGCTTGAGACTTGCGTAACAATTGCATGTGTTCAGCGTTGTAGAAGGTCACAGACTGGCCGTGGAGACTTTTGGTCCTGCACATACAAATTCTATGGGCCTTGCGAAAAATCAAGAATGCATACACTACGTACAGTACGGGACCCATACTCCTTTGTACGCCTGAACCAAGTCGGCAGCACGGCTAGTAGGGGCTTTGCGATGACAGTAAGATGCACGAGTGACACACAGTCATTGTACGAGTGACGTGCCTCAGAAGTACTACACAAGTACTCCACACTTGCTATTTGTGCGGCCCCCAAGACAGAAGTACATCTCACTTTCTACCCCATGTATGGCGTGCATGCAGGGCACGTGACCCGCATGCACGAGGGGCAAGACTCTGGGTATATATATTGGGGAGGAACCAAGGAACTGATCATGTAAACGTGTGGCATTGTAGAAGGGAAGAAGATGGCTGTCGCCATGCTGCCGCAATGACCGAGGGAGTCGGACCCTTATAGGCAGATGATATAAACTGAGGAGCAGCACGAAGCGATATTGTTCTTCAGCTGAAAGACAGATGCAGAATGCTGCAGACATGCTGGTTTTATACCCACTCCTGGCTTACGTCACAAGCAAGTCATGAGTGATTGTCACGTGCTAATCACATGCGTCATACATGCTTCACAAGTGCGGCCTGTACTCCTAGCGCAGGAAACTGGTAAAACACAAGTCACACGCACTCCACACTCACTGACATGCACTGATCATGTGCGTCGGACATACGCTTTCCATGGGCTAACAGCGCAATTTTTCCCACGCCTTGAGGAAGTCAAGCGTGCAACCTATACTTGACAAGTACTTTGCCTGTACTCCTCCCCCAAACTTTCCCCCGGGTTCACCGCGACCCTGCGGCACGGCTGCGAGCTACCAAACCTGTGACCCGTGCGTGTCCAAAACACTTACGGCAGGCTGTGAGTGTGCCATTAATTAATTAATGTTCCAAAATGTCTTTTAACTTTTAACTCACTGGATTGACCAACACACAGTACAATGGGAAAGTCCAATAAGCTCAGTGCAGATCTGAGAAAGAGGATCACAGATTTACCCAAATCAGGAATAACTCTTGGAGCTACTTCTAAACAACTGCAGATCTCTAGATCATCAGTTCAAACAACTGGATGTAAGTACAAGTTATTGGGAGGTGGAGCCACTTTGCCAAGCCACTGTGAGGAAATTGGTTCAGATGGTCAGGACTAACCCAGGAACAATGCAAGAACAGGCCTGCCATGAACTGGAAACTGCTGGAACCCTGTCTACAGTCAAGTGCATTTTACATCACCATGGACTAAGAGGCTGCCATCCACAAAAGATGCCCCTGTTCCAAAATTGACACCTTCAAGCCCGACTAAAGTTTGCAGCTGATCATAAGGGCAAAGAAAAAAACCTTCTGGAGGAAAATTTTCGGGTCAGGTGAGATAGAGATTGAGTTGTTTGGCCACAATAACCAGAGGTACAGATGAACACTGTACCAGCTGTTAAACATGGTGGTGGTAGCATCATACTCTGGGACTGTTATGCTGCCAGTAGAACTGGTGCATTGCACAAAGTGGATGGAATAATGAAGGAGGATTGGCTCAGAATTCTTCAACATAAACCATCAGAAACTTGGACACAACTGGGAGTTCCAACAGGACAGTGACCCCAAACACACATCAAAGCTGGTTGTGGAATGGATAAAACATTCAGCTTAAAACAAGTCCTGACTTCAACCCTATCAAAAACATGTGGACTGTACTTAAAAGTCAGGTATGTGCCAGGAAACACACACATTTAAGTGCATTCTACTAATTCTGGCAAGAAGAGGGTCAAATATCCAACCAGAAATCTGCCAGAAGCTTGCTGGTGGATAAAAAAAAGTGTCTAGTCAAGGGAGAAACTTACTAAGGGACATTTCACCAAATATTAGGTGTGGTGTATGTATAGTTTTGACCCTGTGTTGATTTCAGAAAAGCCAAAATAAATGAAACTTGTGCACCAAATTCTTGGGCTGTTTTCTATTAAATGTATGTTGTACAATCACTCTGCAAAAAGAACATCTCATCTCATTATCTCTAGCCGCTTTATCCTTCTACAGGGTTGCAGGCAAGCTGGAGCCTATCCCAGCTGACTACGGGCGAAAGGCGGGGTACACCCTGGACAAGTCGCCAGGTCATCACAGGGCTGACACATAGACACAGACAACCATTCACATTCACACCTACGGTCAATTTAGAGTCACCAGTTAACCTAACCTGCATGTCTTTGGACTGTGGGGGAAACCGGAGCACCCGGAGGAAACCCACGCGGACACGGGGAGAACATGCAAACTCCGCACAGAAAGGCCCTCGCCGGCCCCGGGGCTCGAACCCAGGACCTTCTTGCTGTGAGGCGACAGCGCTAACCACTACACCACCATGCCGCCCGCAAAAAGAACAGTTAAAAAAAATCATTGAAAGTCCAATATTGCCATGACATTCATATCCGTGTATGTAAACGCCAGACTTCAACTCTGTGTTTGTGTGTGTAAACAATTACTGTTTAAGGCTAACCTTAAAATCTCAAGGGGGAATGCACTTCAGTGCTAATAAGAAAGGTGCATATCTTCTGTTATTATATTCACTTGGTAGTTTTACATACAGTATACCACTCATCAAACTATTACACGAGAGCAAATGGGATGTAGTCTGACAAGGAATATACTGTATATTTGTTTACAGTGTCATATGGTAGTTATATCCTAAAACAATGCAGAGACTCACAGTTTGATGTGCTCAGAGCTGTGCAAAACATACTAGCAGAAGACCAGACAGAATTTGCTTCAGCTGAAGCATTCTGAAACCTCCAGTCCTGCACAACTTTACTAAAGGACATGAAAAGAAGGGTCTGCTGATGAGAAAAAAGAAATACTGCAATCACAGCTGTGTTTACTTTCTATTGAACTGTACAATTTGGACAGCTTTTGCAGTATCCACTGCTGAACACTTGATTGAAATCGATTTCGACATCTGATTAGTCTATTCTTTTTATTACCAAAATCCCAAATCGAAAATGTTATGAATACAAATATTAATCAGTGTCAAATAGAGGAAACATGAAGAACATGCTGTGCATTACACTGTCAAAGAGTGTTAAAGTTGGTCACATGGCTAAGGCCATGGCTCCAAGGTGCCTTCATGCTCGGTGCGGAACATGCGATTGCTCTCACTGCTTATTAAGATGTTTTGTGCTCTACTCTCTTAAAATGGCAACTTTTCTGTTTAGTATCTGTTTCAAAAAATATCTTGTTAGGCTATACAGACACACATTACAATGATGCACAAAGATGAATTCAAATCTTGGTTACTAATTGCACTTTGACAAATTTCAAATAGTCCTTTTGCTAGAATTGTTGTTAAATAATTAAAAGAAAGAAAACTTTTAATGTCAAAAAGTTATTTTAAATCTTTATATGTGCACAACCAGAAGAATTAGAATCCATGTTTGGCTTTCACATTCTCAAAGTGGGAAGCTTTACTCTCCTCTGAGGCAATAGTGGTTGGTGGGGCTGGTATAGATGTAGAGGAAGGAGTGGAGGGGGGCACCAAAGAGGTGGGTATACTAGAGCCTGGCATGCTGGGCTGGCCATACTGAAGTGGCTGAAAGCACTGGGTCTGCATGTGGAGGTTCTGCTGTGATAAAGGAGGGATGGAGGGCTGAGTGCAGGCTGGAAGGGCATGGCCTCCTGTGCTGCTGGCTGATATGGGAGCACTCCTGATGTTTTGGGAGATTGTCGGGAACCAAGCTGCAGGTGAAGCCTAAAGAAGGACACAAAACATCAATCTAATAGGAATGCTTTAAATGCAAGATGCAAAAGTAAGGACTGTAAGTGTTATACAAAATCCAAAATGACAGTCATCTACATCATTCTCTGATACACTGCTACTATGTAAAAAAGCTTACAATCAGGGATTTCAGAGTTCATTTAATGAAAGGTTTAGGAAACGTGTCTCTGACTTACAAGGTGCATTAGGTAAGATTAGTCTTTTTTTCCAAGATAGGGTCTCTAACAATTAGGTGGGTTCAACATTTCAATGATTCCTGGCCGTGTTTAGGAAATTCTTCCACCAGGATCTATAGTGGGCCATAGGGTGTCTATAAAATGACCGATAGAAGGCACATAGTATAAACAAAAACAAACATTTCAGACTACAAGTCTATTTTACAAATGGAGTTTCTCAGAGACTTAATACCATTGTCATGGCTAAGGCTAAAGGCCAATTTATGCTGACAACCCAGTCCTCGCAGATGGCGTCGCAGATGGCGTCTGCAAAGCCCCCCCCTTCGCAGACGCTCTGCGCGCACCTCCCAAAAATTGTGACCACCGCAGACAGCCTCGCAGACAGCGTCGCAGACAAGAGGGCTCTGATTGGTCCACTCTACATCCGCTGTACACGCATTTCCGCTTCCCTACTTTCCCGGTTTGGTTTGTTTTCACGACCGCCATTTTTAAAAACACGAGCGAAGATGGAGCAGCACGAAGAGCAGTTGATCGAGGAAGTGAGGAAGTACGTACATCTGTACGACTCCAGTTCTAGTCATTATAAGTAACCGGAGGATAAACACTCCACTAACCACACCCACCAACTACTCCTAGCGATTTCGCGACTTTGCGCCCCCTTGTGTTGTGGCGGTGAATAACATCGCGCACGCCTATTAGGGCCTCTGCATGCTCTTGCGACAAGGCTTTCGCAGATAGCTTTTCGCAGACAGTTGTAATTTATCGTTGAGCGGGGAGTAATAGGCGTGCGCGATGTTATTCACCGCCACAACACAAGGGGGCGTGAAGTCGTAAAATCGCTAGGAGTAGTTGGTGGGTGTGGTTAGTGGAGTGTTTATCCTACGGTTACTTATAATGACTAGAACTGGAGTCGTATAGATGTACGTACTTTCTCACTTCCTCGATCAACCGCTCTTCGTGCTGCTCCATCTTCGCTCGTGTTTTTAAAAATGGCGGTCGTGAAAACAAAACAAACCGGGAAAGTAGGGAAGCGGAAGTGTGTGTACAGCGGATGTAGAGTGGACCAATCAGAGCCCTCTTGTCTGCGACGCTGTCTGCGAGGCTGTCTGCGGTGGTCACAATTTTTGGGAGGTGCGCACAGAGTGTCTGCGAAGGGGGGGGGGGCTTCGCAGACGCCATCTGCGACGCCATCTGCGAGGACTGGGTTGTCAGCATAAATTGGCCTTTACTCCCCGCTCAACGATAAATTACAACTGTCTGCGAAAAGCTATCTGCGAAAGCCTTGTCGCAAGAGCATGCAGAGGCCCTAAGGCCATGACAATGAATTGTTTTTATCTTCCAGGTTATTTGTACAAGTAAGGAATAAATAGACTATTGAACCTTTAAGCATTTAAAAGGTTTAAAACACTTTCTTCTTCCAGTTGCTCCCATTAGGGGTCACCACAGTGGATCTGTTCCACATATTTGATTTGACATAGGTTTTACACCAGATGCCCTTCCTAATGCAACCCTCCCCAATCTATCCAGGTTTGGGACCGGCACTAAGTATGCACTGGATTGTACAACCCCAGTGGCTGGGTATTTATACCTAATCTGCCTGTCTTTGGACTGTGGGGGAAACTGGAGCACCCACGCAGACATGGGGAGAATATGCAAACTCCACATAGAAAGATTCCCGGCAGTCATGAGGCTCAAACCTGAAGCCTTCTTGCTGTGAGGTGACAGTGCTAACTACTGCACCACTGTGCCACCCAAATTTTACAGTTTCTACTATATCTAGAATATTGGAGTAACATTCTCATGGTTTGTGGGAAAATAAGGAATCGTGAGACAGGCTTACGGCAACTTGGGGTCATCTCATCTCATTATCTCTAGCCGCTTTATCCTTCTACAGGGTCGCAGGCAAGCTGGAGCCTATCCCAGCTGACTACGGGCGAAAGGCGGGGTACACCCTGGACAAGTTGCCAGGTCATCACAGGGCCGACACATAGACACAGACAACCATTCACATTCAATTTAGAGTCACCAGTTAACCTAACCTGCATATCTTTGGACTGTGGGGGAAACCGGAGCACCCGGAGGAAACCCACACGGACACGGGGAGAACATGCAAACTCCGCACAGAAAGGCTCTCGCCGGCCACGGGGCTCGAACCTGGACCTTCTTGCTGTGAGGCGACAGCGCTAACCACTACACCACCATGCCGCCCATGCAACTTGGGGTAATTTTATGATTTTAATTTGAGCTATCTTTAATGCTTCTCTCTCTCTCTCACACACACACGGCACTGTGCTGGTTCTCTCTCTTTGCAAGCACATAAAACAACACACTTTAGTGGATTGTCAGTGATTAGACGCAGGTGAGACTCATTGTGTTACCTGACTACTCTCCACCCACAGCCGAAGCTCGATCAGGGCCCTGCTGCCATGGTTGGAAAATTCAAACAGAAATCGAAAATTGAATTTTTTTCCAGACAGTGCTAAACAAAATGGTTTGTTTACTGACCAAAAGAGGCAAATTAAGTGTGAGTTGTAGTGTGTACCAGTTGAATGCTTGGTCAGCTTTTCCTTCAAAGTTTCTTTCTAGGAGAGCACAGTGAATTATTATTATTATAACAACATGCCAATCACAGCTCATGCACATGCTGTAGCAAGCCCCTGTCCCCTGCATGTGCCCTCACTCAAACACCTGAAAGGACTCAAAACTGACACAGAATTAGCCACATTTCTGATTGACAGGTAATCACCCCTGCTTGATTTATGTTTGACTTGATTTTTGGAAAAAATTAACCACAAAACTAAAATGGTAATAGTTAACAGTAACACTCCATAGCATATCTCTCATGCCACTGTGATATTGCAGTCGGGTTAACATTAGCTTGTTTCCGATGCTAAGGCTGTTTTGTTTGAAAGTTTCTGAAAATATCTTTGTGAAGTCCCCAGGCAGTTGTATCAGTTCGGTCCTGATATTTATGTGTGCCTGTTCTCTCACAGCTAAATGTGAATGATAAGTGGTTTACTGCTTATTTAGCACTACTCACAACCATTTCTGTTATCAAACAACTTCAGTTGCCATGGTTGCTAGCCTGCGCGTGCACAGTATCCTCCTCAATGGGGGAGGGGCTTTGGAGGCAGGTCTGGAACACACAGGAGACAAAGTAGGAGGGACCTGAAAGTTGTACTTGTTCAAAATTTCAAGCTGAAGCCCACTCTCTTCTCAATCCTCAATTCAAGTGTGAGACAACATCTCACATACACATTACGTATATACAGTGCCCTCTACAATTATTGGCCCCCTTTGTAAAGCTTAGTAAAATGGGTTGGAAAAAAATACAGCTTTTGGTGAAGTCACTTCATCTCACACTGAGACAATGAGAAAAATCCAACCTTTAATTGAAATAAATTTATTCAGAGAAAAACAAATCCGGGCAGCACGGTGGTGTAGTGGTTAGCGCTGTCGCCTCACAGCAAGAAGGTCCGGGTTCGAGCCCTATGGCCGGCGAGGGCTAGTCTGGTTAACACCAGACCATATCACAAGTGAAATATGGTCTGGAATCCGCCTATTGAATTTCTCGTAGGGGAGGTGTGGTTTACGATTGTCAACGGCCGTTTATTGGACGTTGCGAATGTCTATCATTTGGCGTATATACGTAGTCCATGGCCAATCATGGCAGTTGTACCCGGTGATGTAGTTAGAGCGGCGAAGAAAGACTGAAACGCCAAATGCTGTTCTTTTTTTAAAACAAACTTTTGCTCTAAACTATTCAGAACAGTGTCTAAAGCTTGATCGAAAGTTTGGTTCGTATCGCTCGCCGCCATGTTAAATGTGATCCATAAACAGTCCCAAATAAACTACAAGCTTCCGTTTGTCGAGTAGTACGCGTCACCGTCTTTCCACCCCTCCCCACTCTCTGATTGGTTCCCTAACTCAGGCGAGCCTTTAGACCATAGTTTCCATGCTGTCTTTTCAGATCGGAATGATTGTGCAAAGCAGCATGGGATTTCCCAGGCTAGGCGAGGGCCTTTCTGTGCGGAGTTTGCATGTTCTCCCTGTGTCCGCGTGGGTTTCCTCCGGGTGCTCCGGTTTCCCCCACAGTCCAAAGACATGCAGGTTAGGTTAACTGGTGGCTCTAAATTGACCGTAGGTGTGAGTGTGAATGGTTGTCTGTGTCTATGTGTCAGCCCTGTGATGACCTGGCGACTTGTCCAGGGTGTACCCCGCCTTTCGCCCGTAGTCAGCTGGGATAGGCTCCAGCTTGCCTGCGACCCTGTAGAAGGATAAAGCGGCTAGAGATAATGAGATGAGATGAGAAAAACAAATCCCTCATCAAGAAATAATTATTTTCAACAAAACAGTATTAAGTAATTAAATACTTTGTACAACCTCCCTTTGCCAGTAGAACAGCAATGGGTCTTCTCCTATAACTTTTTATAAGGTTGGAGATACACAGCAGGGCATCTGAGACCATTCTTCTTTGGACTCCACCAATCCACAGTCAGACAGATTGTGTACAAATGGAGGAAATTCAAGACCATTGTTCCCCTCCCCAGGAGTGGTCGACCAACAAAGATCACTCCAAGAGCAAGGCGTGCAATAGTCGGTGAGGTCACAAAGGACCCCAGGGTAACTTCTAAGCACCTGAAGGCATCTCTCACACTGGCTAATGTTAATGTTCATGAGTCCACCATCAGGAGAACACTGAACAACAATGGTGTGCATGGCAGGGTTGCAAGGAGAAAGCCACTGCTCTCCAAAAAGAACATTGCTGCTCGTCTGCAGTTTGCTAAAGATCACATGGACAAGCCAGAAGGCTATTGGAAAAATGTTTTGTGAACAGATGAGACCAAAATAGAACTTTTTGGTTTAAATGAGAAGCGTTATGTTTGGAGAAAGGAAAACACTGCATTCCAGCATAAGAATCTTATCCCATCTGTGAAACATGGTGGTGGTATCATCATGATTTGGGCCTGTTTTGCTGTATCTGGGCCAGGATGGCTTGCCATCATTGATGGAACAATGAATTTTGAATTATACCAGCAAATTCTAAAGGAAAATGTCAGGATAGCTGTCCATGAACTGAATCTCAAAAGAAGGTGGGTCATGCAGCAAGACAATAAACCTAAGCACACAAGTTGTTCTACCAAAAAATGGTTAAATAAGAATAAAGTTAATGTTTTGGAATGGCCAAGTCAAAGTCCTGACCTTAATCCAATCAAAATGTTGTGGAAGGACCTGAAGCGAGCAGTTCATGTGAGGTAACCCACCAACATCCCAGAGTTGAAGCTGTTCTGTACGGAGGAATGGGTTAAAATTCCTCCAAGCCGGTGTGCAGGACTGATCAACAGTTATTGGAAACATTTAGTTGCAGTTACTGCTGCACAAGGGGGTCACACCAGATACTGAAAGCAAAGGCTCACATACTTTTGCCACTTACAGATATGTAATATTGGATCATTTTCCTCAATAAATAAATGACCAAGTATAATATTTTTGTCTCATTTGTTTAACTGGGTTCTCTTTATCTATTTTTAGGACTTGTGTGAAAACCTGATGTTTTAGGTCATATTTATGCAGAAATATAGAAAATTCTAAAGGGTTCACAAACTTTCAAACACCACTGTAATCCACGTGTCTGGACAGAGTATGGTGCAAGGATATTTTCACACAAAGCTTTGGCTTTTGTTTTTCCACAAGTCACCCCCTTTGCTATGGATGAGTCGGTGTAGATCTCTTGGGTCAACTTTTACTCCACAGTCAAGACTGCTGTATGACTGGTTATGTTTGACTGCATGATAAATTTTACAAAGCTCTGCATCAGGGATTTTGTCATCTTTAGGCGTTGAAGCTTCATGAAAAAAATGGTAACCGTGAAGAGGCACTTGCGTTCTGACTGTTGCCTTTGTGCTCATCTGTGCAGCATGTCGGTCGATTGTGACTTTCCCTTTGCTGATTACATCCACATTGCAATGACATAAAGTAAGCATGAAAGTCATCCTTTCTGCCATTTTTGCAATGAATTGATGATCTTTTACCCATTTAGGTTTAAATGAAATTTTTCTTTTAGGTATTTTTGCTACATTACAAGTAGGTAAAACTGGGTCTGTAGCTGGCCAAACCATCTCTCACCTGGCATGATGTGACCTCAAGCCACATATTATCGCTAATTTGGTAACGTTCAGCTATTGACCAATGAAATTTCAAATATTTATTTGGCAACTTCGTCTAAAGATTTGTTAGATCAAAAGTCTTTATGGGGTGTATAATTAGACAAAACCTATGTATTAATAACATTGCTCATTTATTTCTTCGTTCAGGCCTATGTAATTATTTATTATATACCATTAGAGAAAGTATAAAATAGATATTATCTCAAAAGGAGGACAAATGAGCATCCGGCTCAAAGCTGTGCTGGTAGATGGATATGTTATTTCAAAAATGGACTGTCTGACCTAAAACCAGACAGATGTCAACACTACTAAGGGAATTTGGCCTCCGTGTCACCTCATATTTGTACCCCAGTTAATCAGGAAGTCATGGATTACAGCTTGAAATTTCCTACACACTCCAATCAACTCAAAAATGTACAATTTAAATTAGAAACATGCCTCAGATACATTGTGTTCACTATCATTTCCAGGGCTGCCAGTAGTTGTGGCACATGTCTTTTTGTTGAAAACAATTATTACTTGATTAGGGATTTGTTTTTCTAAGAATCAATGTATTTCAATTAAAGATTTGATTTTTCTCATTTTTTCAGTGTGAGATGAAGCGACTTCAGCAAAAAGTGGATTTTTTCAAACCCTTTTTACTAATCTTTACAATGGGTGGCAATAATTGTAGAGGGCACTGTGAAAGTATACAGACAGATCATATAGTTGCAGCTGAAGAGATGAATTACCTCAGTGAGCTGATTCCAGCCACCTAAATCCTGCACTTGCTGAATTTTCTTGAGCTGATTGAGCGATGGTTTGTGGATGGCAGGTCCAATGGACTCCTTTGTCCAATCATCTACAAGTTTGTGCAGTTTGTCTGTGAAGGTGCTCTCTCGACTGGATAAACCTTGGGCTGAGAAAATGTAGACATGACATTGCTAAGATAAACTAAACACTAGAAGTTGCATAGACTAATTGACTAATACCCTGTCCACACTAGGGATTTTGTACCAATACGAAACTACTTTCGTACTGCAACACCTGTCCACACTAGCAACTATACCGGTACTGTAGCGGTATAACTGTATCGGTACGAAACCCACAAATGTATGGGTTTCGTACCGGTACAGTATCGGTACTGTAGCGCTTCGCTGTAGTGTGGATAGATGAAGCGGCTCTGTATCGATACAAATATAATGCGCATGCGCAAAGTCACACACCTCAATTGATGTCTTCGCTGAATAAA
Organism: Neoarius graeffei; assembly: GCF_027579695.1. Taxonomy (NCBI): domain Eukaryota; kingdom Metazoa; phylum Chordata; class Actinopteri; order Siluriformes; family Ariidae; genus Neoarius; species Neoarius graeffei. Next base: position 26,761,495 of record NC_083581.1, on the reverse strand, counting down.
ATAGTGAAGAACGGAGATTCGTTTGTTTCTTTCTCAACTGCCTCGCGCGTTTTATACGATTCGACTGAATAAATGACCACCAGAAATACAGACTGTACACTGACAACAAGAAGCACACACACATTGTTTCATCCGTACGGAAGCTGAGAGAGGCCCTTCATATAATCCTTTTTTTTTTTTTATTCACCTTGTTATCCCGAGATAACAACATAATTAATTCAGGATCTCGAGAAAACAACACTACTAATTCGAGATCTCGAGAAAACAAAACCGTTATTTCGAGATCTCGAGAAAACAAAACAATTGTTCCGTGATCTCGAGAAAACAAAACAATTATTTCATGATCTTGAGTAAACAGCTGAGAAATGGTTCATTCAGGTGCGCCAAGAGACTTGTGATATGCTGACTTTGGGGCTATTTCTCATTCTGTATAGACGCAACTTTGGTCATTAGAATGTCTGGAATAATCGATCACCTAATAAGGCAATATTTTGATCAGGGGTTGACACAGGGAGAGATTGCATGAAGTCTTTTAATAAGGGACCATTTCAAAATTAGTCCGCGGCACCTCCGCAGAAGACTGGCCCGGCTTTGTCTCTACCAACGGAGATACAGTGATCCAGCTGAGATCATGAAATCATTGTTTTGTTTTCTCGAGATCACGGAATAATTGTTTTGTTTTCTCGAGATCTCGAAATAACGGATGCCATATATTCTCGGAAGGAAGTTACTCGGTAACCACGGAAACATTTCGCGCACGCGCATTTCAAATACCGTGAAAGAAAACCGCAAACATTTCTCGCTAGTGTGGACAGATGCACTAAACTGTACCGGTATACTTTGTATCGATACAGTTATACCACTTTCGTACCGGTATAAGTGTGAACACAGCATAAATCACTAAACAACACTGTGGGAGATGTCAACTAATCTGGGTGGTAAAAAGAAAAAATAAACAGTGGAGAATATGGTGAAGAAAGCAGCTAAATATACTTATGTACTGTAATGTACTGTTAGTCTGAAAATATTTCAAACTAGATTGAAGCCAATTCTACAGTCAACTGCACAAGACTACAGTGGGAAATTTTTTTCCTTTACTTTAATGAACCATTAACACTGATATCACAGCATGATGTAGAGAAGCATACACATATCAATCAAGAATGACTTCCTACAGTGATTTTTGTTGTCCCTGAAAGCTAAATAAAATTTAAATAAAATCCATGCACTATGACAGAATGAACTCTAGTTGACTATTTTTGCAAATTATTGGTCAACTACTAAAAATTAGCAGTTGTGCAACTTCTACTAAGCACGGAGCTGAGAATCCTTTTGGTGTTGCGTTGATTTCTGTTGGTTTCATACCTGTTTTAGAAGTCAGTGAAGCTGTTTTTTCAGGTTTGCAGTAAGAATGTAGTCTGTTTGGCTCTTCACCAGAGTAACTGCTGGATTGCTGGAGAGAACCTGAGAGTGGGTATAGTTATACAGATTTCAGGTTAATCAGGGCATATACCTCACAAATTTTCTAAACAAAAGTAAAGAAACTCAGGTAGCCCAGATACTTATCAAAATAAGTCCTTTATAAAAAGAAATGCTGATGAATTTTCTCCACCTAAGTCCAGGATTATTTAAATCTGTGCTGCTTATGAACCATTTCCTTTCAAAAAGAGATGGTCAGCACCTTGGAGTGTGACTCCGTTGTTGTCAGTGTGGGAATGAGGACGAGGGCGGGGTTTAGGTTTCGAGGGTCGGGGTCTGCGGGGAGAAATGGCCAGTGAGGTTGCAGGGATTGAAGGGGACTGATGGTGATCTTTCAGATTGCGCAGTTGCCTGTAGAGCTCCTGTAGTTCTTGCTTCTGCTGTGCCTGCAGTGACACCACTTCCTTGATGTGTCTGTTAAAGAATGAGAGAACCCGGAAGAGAGAAAGAGCAGACGTGAAAAGAAAGCAATATATAAATATGAAATGTAATATAATATAATATGAAAACAAGATTTGGAGAAATTCAAATATGGCTTAAATTATGGCATGAAAAATTCAAGAAAAAAACCCCCCCAAACTCCGCAATTACCAATTCAGTTAAAGATATTATAGTTAAATAAAAAACAAACACTATCAATCAATCAAAATTAAATAAAAAAACATGTAATTAACAAAAACTAGAACTAGATGCCTCACGTTAAAAAGTGAATTAATTTATATTTCTGTATTTTTTCTGCATAATTTGCTTGAGTTCTAGTTTAGTCTCAAAAATACAACAGCTAGCAGGAAACGCAAGGTCTGCATATGGATATATTGGACTTCAATGTTCTATATAAAAATGCCTGCTTCAAATTTTTTTTAATTATTGCTTTACTTTTCTCTTAGTTTCTGCAGTTCCCTTCTCAGGTCCTCATCCTCTACCTCACTCTCATCACCACTGCTTCCTGTTGGAGAGTGTGTGTGGCTACGTGCTGGATGGTGGTAGCCCACCAGGATTGTTCTTTCTTCCTTTTCTCCATCCTTTGCTTTTGTCTTCCTCTTATCTTTCTCCAGGTCTGGAGAGATAGGCGAGCTGTCGGTAAGCTGCTCCTCTTTCTCCTCTGCCTTCATGATGGAAAAGCGCCCCACTGTCTTGGGAACATTTTTACAGTTCGAGGCTACCTTCTCTGTGGGAGTCAGGTCCTTGGGCTGGGTTACTGGAGTCACCTGGTTGAAAAAGAACAAACATCCTGCACCTCTCTTTCTACCAACTGGAAGGGTAAAAATGTCATTTTTGCAGTTTATGGTCATCAAATATTGGTGTCTAAAAGCTATGAAAATCCAATGTCACTGCTCATGAATACTGATAAGAGAACATGCACTTTGCACTTCCTGATGTGTCTTTAGGTAAGCTCTATCTTGAAACACAATACATTAAAAAAAATGGAATCAGTGTTTGCAGTAATGATAAAAACTCTGATAGCATGAGTGAGGTATCTTAGTATGGGATATGCTTCTATATGAAGTCCTCAGAAGCTCTAATTTCAATACGACTCCAGTACTGCCAAACAAACTCAACCCAAAGTCTGATAAACACAATTTGAATCTTCCAAAACATGCAGACATCCATAATTCATGGCCTGTCCTGCAAGCTGCATCACTTGGGCACACTTACAATTAATACAAGGTAGGCACAAAGTGGGATCCAAAGTGGGGCAGTCAAATCCAGTCTGTAAAAGCCTACAAAATACAACACACGGTCCAATGCAAGAGCCTCCAAGAACCACTGGGACAGATGCTGAGTTGTTATAGACTTGCCAAAGAAAGGTTTTGAACATGAAACAAACAGTTCTGGGCGGCACGGTGGTGTAGTGGTTAGCGCTGTCGCCTCACAGCAAGAAGGTCCGGGTTCGAGCCCCGTGGCCGGCGAGGGCCTTTCTGTGCGGAGTTTGCATGTTCTCCCTGTGTCCGCGTGGGTTTCCTCCGGGTGCTCTGGTTTCCCCCACAGTCCAAAGACATGCAGGTTAGGTTAACTGGTGACTCTAAATTGACCGTAGGTGTGAATGTGAGTGTGAATGGTTGTCTGTGTCTATGTGTCAGCCCTGTGATGACCTGGCGACTTGTCCAGGGTGTACCCCGCCTTTCGCCCGTAGTCAGCTGGGATAGGCTCCAGCTTGCCTGCGACCCTGTAGAACAGGATAAAGCGGCTAGAGATAATGAGATGAGATGAGACAAACAGTTCCTGTGACATAGTTCCTGTTTTCAAATTGTTTGCTGCAAGTTTCTTGTTGGTGTCAGCATTTAAACTACACCCTTTTACTGTTTTTTCATCAATACTTTTCTATATAGTTTTATTTTGTTGCATTTTCCACTTTCTCTTCTGCTGCATTTTCTCAAAGAACGCTTTTTTCCCTGTTGAAAGACAGTAAGTGAAGGCCAACAGCATCGGATTTTCCTTAAATATCAACAAAATCTTCAACTAAGGTACGTTAACCCCTTGGCTGCCACCCATAATTAATTGTAATGTACCAGGCATATAGGACAAAAATAGGTCAAAATTGGGATATTTTGATAATCTTTCTCTAACTTGTTCAGAACTTTATATTTTTAATATTTGTATATAAAAATCCCAAAAAACACTTATAGAGTAAAAATAACTTTAAAATAAAAAACAACTTCAAAAACATCCAAAAAAACCCCAAGACAACGGGTCTTGTCAATGAGAACCTGTCCTTAAACATGAATTACTAATACTTGAAAACACAATGTACACCAAGGGTCCATGTATTCCAAGTAACTAGGTACCATTTTTATGATGGTCTTTGGTATGACCCAACCGTGAATAGAACTCGCAATCTCCTGATCAAGAAACAGACACGCTAACCACTAGGTCAACTCACAGCAATGTGCCACTGTGAAGTAAAAGTAATGTGCCATATAAGGTACATAAAAGAAGCTGTTTATGATGAGTAGCATACATCATAAGGCACAGTGGTAAAAGATTTCATGACATACGTGACTCATCCAAGGGCACTGAAGGGGTTAATCATTCATCATGGCAAACATTCAGCTTGTTCAGTGTGTTGAGTTCAGGATGTTTAGTCATTCTTCCTCCATCGTTAGTAAAAGTTTTATGTGTGATAAGTGTATGTCATTTATTTAGCTCTCTGATGGAGAAGATTGCAGCATTAGAGATCTGCATTCAGACTCTAGAGAAGGTTAGTGAGAGTGAGAGCAGCACTGACTCTGTAGGGGAAAGTCTGGATGCCTTAGGTAGAGTTGGCAATCCCACCACTCTGGTATGAGAGTCCTCACAACAGGATGAATGGGTGACGACTCTGGCGACATAATTGCAGGGCCAAAGCAAATGCATAGGAGCACCACTTCTCTCCACTTCACGTGTCTAACAGGTTTGCTCTCCACAGTGAAGCACCTGCTGAGAAACCTGAAAGAGCTCTGGTTATTGGAGACTATCTTATGACACGTGAAATTAGCTAGGCCTTTAGGGGCACCAGCAGCTTTAGTTGAGTGTATACCAGGTGCCAGGTGCTGGACATAGCATGTAATCTTAGGGTCTTAGGCACGCATGGGTTTTCAAAGATAGTTATTCATGTACGAGCTAATGATATATGCCTTCATCAGTCTGAGGTTAATAACAGTAACTTTGTAAAGGTGTTTAAATTAGTGAAGGCGATGTCTGATGCTGTAGTATGCTCTGGCCCCATCCCAATGTGGCGTGGCGATGTAGCTTACAGCAGGTAATTGTCACTGAACTGCTGGATGTCCAGGTGGTGCTCAGAAAACAATGTGGGCTTTATCAATAATTGGAGTAATTTTGAGGGCAAGGCTGGCCTGTTAGGGCGGGACAGTATCCATCCCACTCATGAAGGTGTTTCCCTTATTTCTTGCAGCATAGCCTCATCATCTTAGAACAGGTCTACCTTAATCTGTGGCAATCCAGAGCCAAGGCCAGGGAGCAGACAAAACAGGTTAAATCAACCATCTGTTACATGCTTTGAGTCATCACTCAGTTCCTCTATATTAAAATGGTGTCTGTTCCCCAAGCTAAACAAAATGTAGAAATACTCCGAGTTTGTTTTAGTAACCTAATTAACATAAAATTAGATCATACTGAATATACAGCCAGCACCTCTGATCAAAAGGTAGGACTGTTGAATATTAGATCGCTTACATCTAAATAAGATCTCTTACATACTTATTGTTAATTAAATTATTACTGATCAGGAGTTTAATGTACTCTGTTTAACAGAAACATGGATCAAATCAAAAGAGTATGTAGCATGAAATTAACCTAGTCCTCCTGGATTCAGCCTCATCTGGCTGGCAGAGGAAGAGGCGTCACCGATTATATTGATAATCTAGGCATCATACAAAAACCTGTACATAAATTCAATTAATTTGAAGTTCTTTATACTAACATAAAATATGTAGCCACAAAAAAATAAGTCTACCCAGTTGATTCTGCTAATTATTATTTATGGACCCTGGGGCCATATTCTGAATTATTTTGTGAATTTGTGGATTTCATCTCAAACCTGCTTGTTTCTTTTGACAAAGCATTAATCAGTGGAGACTTTTTAATATTCACTTTGATAAACCCAGAAGACCCTCTGTGCGTTCATGTCCATTTTAGATTCCATAGGAGTTAATCAGAACATCACAAGATCCACTCATAATGATGGTCACACTCTTGATCTCATACTATTTTGATTAAATATAGAAAATATAGTCACACTTCCATAGTCTGAAGCTCCACAGTATCAGATCATTATCTCACCTCATTTGAAATATATCTTAGCAATAATATATGCACCTTGCCAACTTTTTAAAAAAGTTGGGACAGGGGCATGTTTACCACTTTGTTGCATCACTTCTACTTTTAACAACACTGTAAACATTTGGGTACTGAGGAGACCAATTGCTGTAGTTTTGAAAGAGAAATGTTGTCCCATTCTTGCCTGATATACAATTTCAGTTGCTCAACAGTTTGGGATCTCCTTTGTTGTATTTTGCGCCTTATAGTGCACCAAAAGTTTTAAATGGGAGACACGTCTGGACTGCAGGCAGGCCAGTTTAGTACCAGGACTCTTTTACTGTGGAGCCATGCAGTCTTAAAATGTGCAGAAAGCGGTTTGGCATTGTCTTGCTGAAAGAAGGAAGGCCTTCCCTGAAAAAGATTTTGTCTGGATGGCAGCATATTGCTCTGAAATGTGTATACATATCATTCAGAATTAATAATGCTACATATTTGTACAAGCTACCCATGTTATGTGCACTAATGCACCCTCATACCATCACAGATGATGGCTTTTGAACTGTGAACTGATAACAAGCTGGATGGTCCCTCTCCTCTTTAGCCTGGAGGACGTGGTGTCCATGATTTCTAAAAAGAATTTCTAATTTTGATTCATCAGACCTCGGGACCATTTTTCACTTTGCCTCAGTCCATCGTGAAAGAGCTCGGGCCCAGAGAAGGTGGCGGTGTTTCTGGATATTGCTTATATATGGTTTTAACTTGGACTTGTGGATGCAGTAATTAATTGTTTTCACAGATGATGGTTTTCTGAAGTGTTTCTGAGCCCATACAGCAATTTCCACTACAGACACATGTCTGCTTTTAATGCAGTGTCACCTGAGGGCCTGAAGATCACAGGCATCCAATGCCTTGTCTCTTGCATACAGAGATTTGTCCAGATTCTCTGAATCTTTTAATGATATTATGTACCACAGATGATCTGATCACCAAATTCTTTGCAATTTTACATTGAGCAACGTTATTCGTAAATTGTTGCACTGTTTGCCCACGCAGTCTTTCACAGATCGATGAACCCCTCCTCATCTTTAATTCTGAGAGACTCAGCCTCTCTGGGATGCTCTTTTTATACCCAATCATGTTACTGACCTGTTGCCAATTAACTAAATTAGTTTCTTTTTGCATTACGCAACCTTTTCAGTCTTTTGTTCCCCCTGTCCCAACTTTTCTGAAACATTTTGCTGACATCAAATTCAAAATGAGCATATATTTTTCAAAAAACAACAAAATTTCTCAGTTACAACATTTGCTGTGTTGTCTTTGTACTATTTTCAATGAAATATAGGGTTTCCATGATTTGCAAATCCTGACATTCTGTTTTTATTTATGTTTTAAACAGTGTCTCAATTTTTTTGGAATTGGGATTGTATTTAATACTGTACTGCAATATTAACTAAGAATAAGATGACCATGGGAACATGTACACCTTCAATATATAGTAGTGACAACTTCATTAATTTTTTTCAGTGGCAAAACTGAAAATATCACAAAAAAAATTCACACTATTAATTTAAAGCCAGACAACTTGATAACTAACCTTGTAGAAAACAATACAACTATATCAGATCAGTTATTAGAATGTTTTACTTCCCTTTGAGAGACCAAATTCATTTCATAAATTTCCTAATCAAAATATTCAACTTGTGTACTAGATCCCTTACCTACACGTTTCTTCAAATAGATACTACCAGAAACAACCAAACCACTCCTAAAAATAATCAATTCCTTTAGCAGTAGCAGTACCTAAATCTTTTAAACTAGTAGCTTTTAAAGCCTGACATTAATATCTGTTAGCTGTCCAACTATACACAATGTCAAATATCCCCTTTTATCTTCAAGATACTAGAACAGGTTGTAACATAGCTGTTAGGCTCATACCTACATAGTGATAACATTCACGAAACATATCAGTCAGGATTTAGACCTCATCATCGCACAGAGACAGCACTGGTTAAAGTAGTAAATGACCTACTACTGGTCTCTGATCAGGGTTGTGTCTTCTTGTTTGTGTTGCTTGATGTTAGTGCAGCTTTTGACACCACTGATCACACAATTCTCCTTGATAGAGTAGAAAATGTTGCTAGAGTTAAGGGAACGGCCCTCTCCTGGCTCAGTTCTGATTTAGTTGATCAGTTTGTAAATGTAAATGTTGACTTCTCTAAGCATACTAAGGTAAAGTTTGGTGTTCCACAAGGTTCTGTCTTTGTCCCACTGCTTTTTTCTTTATATATGCTACCTCTGGATAATATTATTTGTGAACATGGTATTAGCTTCCACTGATGAGACACAGTTGCATTTGTCAGCAAAGCCAGATGAGAGAGCTTAATAAAATTGAGGAATGTGGCAGGGGTGGATAGACCCCTGTCTACAATTTGCAATACCCACTATATCATGTCAATGCCCCATACTTATCTGCATTTGATGAGACATGTCAGGCACTACACCAATGACACTAGTGAACACCATCAAAGGCTTAAGCACCATGTAAAGGCTTATGCATGTACAGCACTTTTACATGATTAACATGAGAGGTTTGCACCTTTTATATGGCCAATAACATCATTTACTATTACTATATTTGGAATGTTTTCCAAAATGTTGTAAACACTGTGTGAACTGAGTAACAACATCTTCAGTTCTTCACCAAGAAATGGTAGGGAGAACCATCCATCCATCTACGGTATAGCCGCTTATCCTGTTCTACAGGGTCGCAGGCCAGCTGGAGCCTATCCCAGCTGACTATGGGCAAGAGAGGTGGGGTACACCCTGGACAAGTCACCAGGTTCTCACAGGGCTGACACAGAAACAAACAACCATTCACACCTATGGTTAATTTAGAGCCACCAATTAGCCTAACCTGCATGTCTTTGGACTGTGGGGGAAACCGGAGCACCCGGAGGAAACCCACGCAGACACAGGGAGAACATGCAAACTCCACACAGAAAGGCCCTCACCGGCTGCTGGGCTCAAACCCAGGACCTTCTTGCTGTGAGGCGACAGTGCTAACCACTACACCACTGCACGGCTGGTAGGTAGAGCCAAAAAGACAAAAACAAACAAACAAAAAAACCTGGTGTGTGCTTGTGCTGAAACTTAAAGGTAGATCTAAAGCCTGAATTCCACCAGTTGTGCCTGCATCACGTTCTGGATACCACATGGCTGCTGGAGTTGATTGCAGCCACACTAGACATTGCTTGGGATTTCACCAGACATGTCAGAAGTGTCTCAAAAGTGGTTTTCAACTCTGCTAATAATACACACCTAGTCTATTTTTAATAGTCTATTTTAACCTAGGCAAGGCAAGGCAAGTTTATTTATATAGCACATTTCATACACAATGGCAGTTCAATGTGCTTTACAGAAGTAAAAACAAAAACAGTAAACAATAGAGAAATAAAATTACATAAAATAATTTTATCTTTATTCTAAAATAATTAATTAAAAGAATTAAAAGAATTAAAAGAAAATAATAAGAATTAAACAATAGTACAAATAAAATATTAAAATGCCAAAAAGAAAAAGGAGAAAAAGAAAGAGAAAGAGAAAAAAAAAACCTAGCAGAATAAAATAGAATAAAGTTAAAATAAATTTAAAACATGCAGAGAAAAAGATTATAAAAAATGTAAAAATATTAATTATTTAACAGAAAGCATCTGAAAACAGCTTGGTCTTTAACCTAGATTTGAAGCTGCCAACAGCAGGAGCATTTTTAATGTCCTCTGGGAGTTGGTTCCATAGCTGTACTGCATAGTAGCTAAAAGCTGCTTCACCACACTTTGTTTTAACAACAGGTTTTAATAGTAAATTTTTCTGTTGCGATCTGGTAGATCTGATTGGGTTAGGCCGCTGCAACATATCAGAGAGGTAATTGGGCCCTGTACCATTTAGAGATTTGTACACCAGCAGCAATGCTTTAAAGTCAATTCTGTAGCTTACTGGAAGCCAGTGAAGGGACCTTAGAATTGGAGTAATGTGCTCTGTTCTTTTTGTTCGTGTGAGAACCCTCACCGCTCCAAAACCTAGTCGATTTTAACTTCATGCTGTGGCTGGTCAACTTTATGCCTCTGTAGTTACTGCAGCACCGGACATCACCCTTGTTCTTGAATATTGGTACCAGTATACTTCTTCTCCACTCCTCAGGCATCCTCTCACTTTCCAAGATTTTGTTAAACAATTTAGTCAAAAAGTCAATTGCCATCTCTCCTTTGCATCTCCATGCCACCACTGGTATATCATCTGGCCTGACTGCCTTACCACTTTTCATTCTCTTCATAGCTGTTCTTACTTCCTCCTTGCTAATCTGCTGTACTTCCTGATTCACTATCTCCACCTCGGCCAACCTTCTCTCTCTTTCATTTTCTTCATTCATCAGCTTCTCAAAGTACTCCATCCACCTTCTCAACACACTCTTCACTTGTCAGCACATTTCCATCTGCATTCTTTATGAGCCTGCTGCACATCCTTCCCAACTTGATCTCACTGTCTTGCTAATTGGTACAGGTCCTTTTCTCCATGCTTAGTTTTGGACCTTTCATATAGTTCATCATACGGCTTTTCCTTCGCCTTTGCCACTGTGCTCTTTGTTTCCCTCACATCTCCTTGTATTCTTGTCTGCTCTCTTGATCTCTCTTTTTATCCCAGTTTTGCTTTGCAAACTTCTTCCTCCTTATACTCTCCTGGACTTTCTCATTCCACCACCAAGTCTCCTTGTCTTCATTTCTTTGTCTTAATGTCACTTCCAGCACCTTCCTAGCTGTCTCCCTCACCACTTCTGCCATAGTTCTGTCAGAATCACTTTCGTCATTGCAATATTTGCAACAAGTTGTATTTGGTGGGTGGCTCTGTTCTGGTCAAATGCAATGATTTGATCAAGATGGCGGCGCCCTGTTTGGCTGCAGCTGCATGGGCTTGTGACAGTTACGGTTTTTCCAATCATAATACGCTGCCTAGAATGTCAGTAATAATCAACACTCTCAGTGTTAGTATATAGTCGCCAACACTTGCTGGAATTACAATCATCCAGTGACTTCAGCTTTGTAGACACAACTATTCGGGAGTGTTTGGGTAGCCTCGGAGTGTTACGCCAGCAAGACCCAGGGGCCTATGGTGCAGCAGACTCCTCTAGCAGCATAAGCCGACGGAGGAGCAAGCAGAAGCAGTGTAATCGAAGGCAGAAGCATGGTTGTTGGGGGGGGGCTAAGAACTAAGCTAAAAGCTAACCCCTATAAAATGCTGCTTCCATCCATCTTCATCACTAACGTTCACTCCCTGGAGAACAAAATAGATCACCTTCTGGCAGGCCACATCTGTCCATACTTTTGCCTCTCACAGATTTGTAATATTGGATCATTTTCCTCAATAAATAAATGACCAAGTATAATATTTTTGTCTCATTTGTTTAACTGGGTTCTCTTTATCTACTTTTAGGACTTGTGTGAAAATCTGATGATGTTTTAGGTCATATTTATGCAGAAATATAGAAAATTCTAAAGGGTTCACAAACTTTCAAGCACCACTGTATATATCCTGCAAATCCATGCTGAAAGGCAGGGTGATGTCTTTAATCACTGTGTGAGGAATGCAAGTGACAGATGGATGTAAATGTGACAGAGTTTATTAAAGGCAAAGCTGCCAGACAAATCCAAATCATAAAGTGAAGGCGGAATCAGCAAACAGGCAATGGGCAAGCAAGGCACAGACAGGATATTAGATGTAGAGACCGATAAAAAACCAAAGTGCAAACTAGATCAATAACCAGATAATCAGCATGAACAATAATGCTTGGTAAAGTCAGGCAAGGAAACACTTAGCATTTACTTCACAAAGTCTTTGAGAACTGAGAGTCCTTAAATACACAGCGTTGATGAGGCTGTGATCATGAACAGGTGTATGTGATAATCAGCATTCCGGAGATTGAGAGTGGTGCGGTGCAGGATGATTGTTGTTGTCCACAGCAGCCATATTTGAAGGCCACTGCAAACTCTGGGAAGTGGAGTCTTGAGTACAAGCAAGTGCGGACATGACAGAACCCTCCACTCCCCCGAGGAGCTAACTCTGGGAGCGATACTTTTTCTTGGGCAGCCCCGGAGGTGAGGGCCTGGTCTGTCAGGGTGCTTGGCATGGGAGTCATGAGAAAGGAGTGGGTCTAAGATGTCCCTAGCTGGGACCCAAAAGTACTCCTTGGGACCATAGCCCTCCAACTGTACCAGATATTCTAGGTTGCCCAGGGTTCTAACTAGGCTTTTTCAGCGTCTTGGGCTGACATGCAATGTTTCCTTACCGCTATGCCCACAATATTGCCGACATGCCTGTAAAAGTTGCCGCTACACTAATAAAAAGACTGGTCAATCTTGAAAATGTGATCTTTTCTTTAATGTGATCTTTTGTTTCTCTGTTATCCCCATGTGGCAGCGACGGCGCGCCACCATGCGAATGTTCTACATTCGGACATACTCTCCCTGTCCACGTAAACACCCAGTGCATAGCTACCTGAGTAGTTCTGTGTGGAGATTTTCACTGATCCTGCTAATTTGGTCTACCTCCTTCCTTATGTTGTGTTCGCAGTAAAGTGCCATCCGTGTTAAGCGGCGCTTATGCCCATGCGCGTAATACGTGCCGGTCCCCGAGTTAGATCTGGATAGTCATGTATTGTAATTGAACAGCTGAAGCTGAAAATAAAGCTGACACTTGGTGACCATCAACTGGTTGTTTGATTCTTATTCCATAAATGTCACCAATATAGTTGAATATTGATTATAATAAGTCTTCAATCAAAAACAATCACAGCAACTTTTGGCAAAAAAAATCTCATTAATATTACCAAAAAAGAGTGACTTTCAGGGAGGCCTGCAAGTGCCAGGAAATTCACTAGAATGCATCGCTGAGCATGCAGAACCTGTGAGTTTTCAGGGGCCACCTTAGGCCCCCCAAACCCCCGGCTATTATGACTGGTGCCACTACATTAATATTTTGGTCGAGTTAGTACCCTGGTTGTCCCCTTTGTGGTGAGAGTTGAAGATGTTGTGGACTATGTAGGTGAGGTGTCCATCCAGGGTGAGAGATGCAGGGGGTGAAGTGGAGGGGACATTGATGTCTAAGGGTCCAGAGGTGGCAGGTTTCAAGCATGAGACATGGAAGGTGGGTGAGAGGCTGCTGTGTTGGGGCAAGTCTAACTTGTAGGTGACATTGTTTTTTTGTTGCAGGATCTTGAAGGTGCTGATGTATTTTGCAGTGAGTTTCTTGCATATTTGGGTGTCTTTGGTAGACAGTCACACTCTGTCACCTGGGTTATATTGGGGGGTTACCACTCTATGAAGGTCAGCGAAGTGCTTGTACCTCTGAGCCTCTTGCTCCAAGTGCAGGTGAGTACTCTCCCACATCTGTTCACTGTACTTGAACTAGTCATCGACTGTGGGCACATTGGTGGGAGAGTTGTCCTTTAGGAAGAGGTTTGTAGCTGAGTATGCACTGGAAGGGTGTAAGCTGTGTAGCAGAGTGTCATAAGGAGTTTTGTGCATACTCGGCCCATGGCAGGAACTGTGCCCAGTCCCTCTGATTCTCGGCACAGGACATTCTAAGGAAGCATCCAATCTCCTGGATGGCTGTTTCCAGTTGACCATTGGACTGTGGGTAGTAGCCAGGAGTTAAGCTCACTGAGACCCCCAATTTGTCCATAAAACTTGCCCAGACTCAGGACGTGAACTGGGGGCCCTGATCGTTATGTCTTTGGGGATACCAAAGTAATGGAAAACATGGAAGAAGGTTATTTCTGCTGTTTCTAGTGCTGTGGGGAGACTGGGTCAAGGGATGATTCTCAGTGATTTTGAAAAGTGGTCAATGATTACCATGATCACTGTGTTATTCTGGGACTTGGAAAGATCTGTGATGAAGTCAATGATGATGTAGGACCAGGGACATTGTGGTGTAGGTAATGTCATGAGTTTGCTGACTGGAAGTGCCTGGGTTACTTTAGCCTGTGCACACGCAGAACATGAGGAGATGTACTGATTGATGTCAGTAAGTATGTTCAGCCGCTAGTACTTAGTTTTCAGCAGCTGATAAGTGCATTGGCTGCCTGAGTGCCCTGTTGTGGGAGTAGTGTGTGCCCAAGTGATCAGCTGGCCTTGGAGGCATGGAGGGGCATAGGTGAGATTGGTGGGGCAATTGTCAGGAGTGTGATACAGCAAGGTCTGGGTGAGTTATCTGTCTATATTCCAGGTAATGGCATTGATAAAACAGGCCAGAGGGATAATGGGTTCTGAATCCTGAGCTGGAGCTGAGGAGGGATAGATATAAGACAGAGAATCAGCTTTGGTGTTTTTGGAACCTGGTCTGTAGGTTATGGTGAACTGAAAACAGCTGAAGAACAAGGCCCAGTGAGTTTGACAGGAGTTCAATCTTTTGGCAGACTTGAGATACTCTAGGTTCTTGTGGTCAGTGCAGATGCTGAAATGGTATGTTACTCCTTCCAGCCAGTGTCACCACTCCACCAGTGCCCAGTTTATGGCCGATAGCTCCCAGTTGCCAATGTCATAGTTTAATTCTGTGGGGATGAGTTTCTTTGAGAAGAATGCTATGGGGTGTAATGGGCTTCTTGACAAAATTCTGGGAGTGCATTGCTATGCCACCAGACTTGGAGGCATCCACTTCAACCATGAATGGTTTGGTGGGATCAGGGTGTCTGAGGATAGGAGCAGGCATGAAGGCTATTTTCAGCTGACCAAATGCTTTTTCTGCCTCAAGGTTCCATTGAAGGCACTTGTGTCCCTTTTCGAGCAGGGCAATGAGTGGGGCTGCAATAGAGCTGAAACCCCTGATGAATCATGAGTAGAAGATGGCAAAGCCCAGAAACACTGGAGCTCCTTGACAGTAGTGGGAGTAGGCCACGTGGTAACTGCAGCAATCTTGTTCTGATCCATAGTTACTCTCTCCGTACTGATGATTTAGCCCAGGAAGGAGATTTGAGTGACATGAAATTCGTACATCTCTGCTTTCACAATCAGGTGACTGTCAAGTAGTCTGGCTAGGACCTTTTTGACTTGGGCCTCATGACTTTTTTGGTCAGGAGAGTAGATAAGGATATTGTCAATGTAGGCGATAAACTTGCCAAGCATGTTCCTCAGTACATTATCAGTCTCTGGAAGACACTTGGCACACAAGATAGCCCATATGGCATGATGCAGTACTCATAGTGGCCAGAGGTGGTGTTAAACACCGTCTTCCACTCATCAACCTCATGGATGCGCACCAAGCTTTAGGCGCTGTGAAGGTCCAGCTTTTGTGAACACCTTGACTGATTGGAGTTGTTTCAGGGCTGGTGGAACTAAAGGCAAGGGTAGGGATATTTCACAGTGACATGATTCAGCCCATGGTGGTCAGTGCATACCCTGAGGCCCTCTCCCTTCTTCTCCATGAAGAAGAAGCCAAAAGATGCAGGTAACATGGAGGGACAAATGTACCCCTGTTGTACCACCTCCTGTACATAGTCCTCCATGGCCTTTTTCCCAGAGATGGCAAGAGTATACATTTAGCAGCAGGGAGACATGGTGCCAGGGAGGAGCTCTATGCCACACTTGTAAGGCTGATGAGGAGGGAGCTCACTGGCTATACCTTTGCTGAAAACCTCCACATGCATCCAGTGACATTTCAGGGATGTGCGCAGTGGTGGTGACTTCAGGACTTTCTACAGTGGTGGAAGCAACTGTGAACTTAGGGAGACGGGGACAGTATTGTATGCATGATGTGGACCACTGCAGAATATCTCTGTCTTGCCAGGAGATCTGAGGATGGTGGCGTTGTAGCCATGGGAACTAAGGGGAACACATATCTTATGAAACACTGGTGTGCATGTGTGCTGAGACTTAAAGGGGGCTCTAAAGCCTGGATTCCAACAGGTGTGGTTGTATCACATTCTGGCTGCAACATGGCTGATGGAGTTGATTGTGGCCACACTAGACAATGCTTGTGATTCCACCAGATGCACCATGTTACAGAAGTAGCGTTCCACTCTGCTAATAAAACACACCTAGTCTATTTTTGCTGCAAGCCACATTCAAGCTGCGCAGAGCAGCACAAATATCAAGTGGAAATGAACAGTCAAAATCGGGCAGCAAAAAATGTTTCTGAAACACTCTGCTTCTGAAATGCTTCTGGTGGGATACAAAGCCGGGCTATGTATGAAATAAAAATGTACTAGTAGTTGTGACATCACAGAATCATGTTTGGTGGAATCTAGGAGTTTGGGATCATCCATCTCAGAACAGACACCCTTTCTCTTTTGGGTTGTGCTCCATTCCAGGCTCAGGAACTTAGCATGTTGTGGGGAAGGCCAGACCCAAAATTGGATGTTTTCCTCTTTCTTCTCTAGAAAAGAGGCAAAAGCTGTATAGCTGCACACATCCTGCAAATCCATGCTGAGAGGCAGGGTGATGTCTTTAATCACTGTGTCAGGAATGCAAGTGACAGATGGATGTAAAAGTGGTAGAGAGTTTATTAAAGGCAAAGCTGACAGGCAAACCCAAATCCAAACTCTGGGAAGTGGAATCTTGAGCGTGAGCAGGTGCAGATGTGACACACTGCCATTGGCCCTTGCTGAACACCACCTTGAGCTGATATCTCCAGCATGTGCTGGCTCTAGTCTCTAAACTGCCACACCCATTGCCAAATAACCTAGCATCCCCAATAATAAATCTTGGTCTGACAAACTAATTTAGCTTTGTCGAAGACTTTTCAGAGACAGACGGACGGACAGACAGGCAGGTGGGCCAGTGCAGTCTGGACATGTCACAGCCCAGGACAAAAAGTACATCTGCTATTGAGTGTCCATGCCTGAAATCTTGTTGCCACACAGGTACATTCAAAGAAGAGACTTCTTCATTTCTTTGGTGTCGCATGGATCTCTAACTGTCATATCAAGAAAGATTTTTTGCAAAACTTTCAATCAGTAGGTAGTTTCGACACTAGCAACTGAGATTAAGAGCTAGCTGATGGTGGCTAGCTTGAAGTAGCCGAACTCTGCAATCCTCAAAAAAGCCTCTTCTGAAAAAAGAGACTTGACATGACCAAGGTAGATTAGTGACTGGTGGTCAAGTTATTAGGTCAAATTGTGGACTGTTCCGCTATGCCCTCAAAGTGGCCATATCAAGGTAGATCATTCTGAATAAATCAAGAAGAGGTATTTGAATGGCATTGTGATGGTGCACTGGTCCTTTAGTAAGGTGGAAGAGCATATGGATATGTCAGGAATGTCAGCCAACAAGAGTTGGCATATTGAAACAAGGATTTATCAGGACTATGAAGCGAAGCATATCTTACAGTGAGATACCAAAACAAATGCTTGAAAGAGAACCTGTCAAGTTACGGTATTTCTTTCTGGCAAGTCAACTGAAATGGAAATAGCTGGCTTAACGTTATTACTGTGGCTCTCAGTTATGTGTAATTTAATGAGTAAAGAGAAGCTGCACCTGGAAACGTCCTCTGTGCACACATGGTTGGGTATCTGAGGGGGTCTCCCTGTCCTCTTTCACTCCCTGACTGCTAGAATTCCCATCTGCCCAGAAGAGAAACAGAGCATATGAGATGATGAGTATTAGACCAACTCAAGCAGATAACAGCAAATCAGGAAAACAACAACAACACACACACACACACACACACACACACACACACACACACACACACACACACAGTCTACCAAGTCTAACAAATAAAAACATGGATACAAAACTGTGGACCAGGACAAATACATAAAATCCCACACAAAATACAAATACATACATGTTAATAATTAGTGAATCTCAACACAAACTTTCAGCATGAGACCTGGGGAAAACAAGCTACCATGCATGTCGGAGATATAATTGCACTGCTCAGGCATGGCCAGCAATATTGTAACACCTACATGCTGGGTTAGAAGTTTACTTACACTCATCATGAAAAATGTCATGGAAATATTGGGCTTTAAATGATTTCTTTGAATTGTTCTTTTTCTGGGGAAGATTGTAGACCATACATCTTTAACCCTCTGGGGTCGAGAGCTTCGCTGGCGAAGCTCAGCAGGTTTAGAATGAGTAGGTAATGTATTTAGATAAATATCTGCGAGTTTTTATCATACAAGCATGATAAACATATTGACAGAAACTTTATACTTTACACTTTCTTATGTCCCCACTGCCAAATAATATATTTTTTAAATTACCTAAACTAGATGAAACATAAAACTTGTCACCTTACTCAGTCACACCTGAGTCGGAGCACTGAGTGCCCACTTATGCATTCATAAAAGACTATTCACACGGTAATGGCATGACAGTGTTGTAGTCAAGTCACTAAACAACGTGTCCAAGTCCAGTCTCGAGTCTCCAGTGTTCAAGTCCGAGTCAAGTCCAAGTCATTAAAGAAAATTTTGAGCTGAGTCTGAGTCAAGTCCAACGCTCCAACCACACCATTTGACGGTGGCGGTTTTAGCGCCATTAACATTAGTTTCTTCCTGAACATGACATATGAACAGGTGAATCTGCATTCTCTTTGTCAGGGAGTGAAAAGTATTCTGTCAGAGATGGTTGGGAGACGGATGTAAGTGCAGAAGGTGTGTTTATTAATACAAGTGAAGACAGGCAAGCAATTCAGAACAGCAGGCAAAACTGTAAAGCAGTGAAACAGGCAATAGGTCGAGCGAGGCACAAACAGGCTATCGTAGACTTAGCAGAATCAAAGACGAGAAACAGGAAATCAAACAAGGAAATAAGGCTTGGTAATGTGTCAGCAACACAATTGAATACTTTGCAAAGTAAGTGTATTTTCACAGTTTTTATATCAGCGCGCTGATTGCACCTTAATCCTGTGCAGGTGCGAGTCATTTACGGCGCACGCACACGAGAGTCCACTTGGTGCACGTGCTGTTCAGAGGCTGCCTGAAAGTCTATCTGATGCATGTGCCAAGGCATGCAGGTGTGACATGCTTGCGTGAAATTAGTACAAAAATTAATGTAGATATAAATATCTTATACCAAATTATTATGGCATGTTACAAAAAAAGAAAAAATCTGAGTTCTTCTCTCCTATTTACAAGTCTGTAGCGGTTCTCACAGGAGGGCGGAGCACAGAAGATGGCAGGACAGAGTTCAGGTTGGTAAAGCGTTTGTTTATTGTTACACATTTCAGTGAACATCTATCATGTAATCACAGACACACACACACACAATCGGCGTCTGGTTTGGGGAAGAGCTCCTTCTGCTCTCGCTCTCCCTCCTTAAGTAGGGCGCGGTCACTGGGAAGACACACAAACAGGTTAATTGACATCAGGTGTAGTGATTCTGCCACTTACCTTCCCTGACTCCGCCCTCCTGTCACAGACCGGCGCTTGACCACGCCCCCGCTGCCACATACCCCCACCGCCCGACTCAGGCCGGGTGGCTGTCCGGCCTGCAGCCGACTCCCCCCCCTTGACGGGAGAGGAAGTCCGCTACGACCATCTGCGCCCCCGGCCTGTGGACCACCTTGAAATTAAAGGATTGGAGTGTCAGATACCAATGGGTGATCCACGTGTTGGCATCCTTCATGCGGTGGAGCGACTGGAGGGGCGCGTGGTCCGAACAGAGGGTGAAAGGGCGTCCCAGCAGTTAGTAACGGAGGGCGAGGACCGCCCACTTGATTGCTAAGCACTCTTTTTCAATCGTGCTGTAGCGCCCCTCACGCACCGACAGCTTCCTACTGATGTACAGGACTGGGCAGTCCTCCCCCTCCACCTCCTGGGACAAAACAGCCCCCAGCCCTCTGTCTGACGCATCTGTCTGTAACATAAAGGGGAGAGAGAAGTCAGGGGAGTGTAAAAGTGGCCCCCCACACAGTGCGGCCTTTACCTCAGAAAAAGCCCGCTGGCATTGCTCCGTCCACTGGACCGGATCTGGTGCCCCCTTTTTAGTCAGATCAGTCAGCAGGCTGGTGATGTCCAAATAATTAGGTATAAACCTACGATAATAGCCAGCCAGCCCCAGGAACTGTCTCACCCCCTTTTTGGTCTTGGGCCTCGGGCAGGCCGCAATTGCTGCTGTCTTATTAATTTGGGGACGCACCTGCCCGTTGCCCAAGTGGAAGCCCAGATACCGTACTTCCACCCGCCCAATCGCACACTTCTTCGGGTTGGCTGTGAGACCTGCTTGCCTCAGCGACCTAAGGACGGCCCTCAGGTGTTCGAGGTACCTCGGCCAGTCATTACTATAGACAATAATGTCGTCGAGGTAAGCGGCCGCATAGGTGGCGTGGGGGCGGAGGACCCTGTCCATCAGCCACTGAAACATAGCGGGTGCCCCAAACAGCCCAAAAGGAAGTGTGACAAATTGGTGTAAACCGAACGGTGTGGAAAAAGCCGTTTTTTCTCGGGATAGTGGAGTCAAGGGGATCTGCCAATATCCCTTTGTTAAATCCAGTGTCGAATAGAAGCGAGCCGTGCCTAGTCGATCAAGCAACTCATCAATACGAGGCATTGAGTATGCGTTGAATTTAGACACCACGTTGACTTTTCTATAGTCCACACAGAACCGGACCAACCCGTCGGCCTTGGGTACCAAGACCACCAGGCTGCTCCAGTCACTGTGGGACTCCTCGACGATGCCCATTTCGAGCATGGCCTCGAGTTCTTCCCGAACTACTTTTTTCTTGTGTTCGGGTAGCCTGTAAGGGCGGCTACGCACTACCACCCCCGGGGGCGTCTCAATGTGGTGCTCTATGAGGTTGGTGCGGCCGGGCAGGGGTGAGAACATGTCCGAAAACTCGGTCTGCAACTGGGCAACCTCCGCGAGTTGGGTCGGGGAGAGGTGGTCTCCACAGGGGACCGGAGAGGTATGCGATGCCAATGCCCCCTTTTGAACCTCCGGCCCCAGCTCTGCCTTCTCCAGAACCACCGACACCAACGCTACGGGGACCTCCTCGTTCCAGAGTTTGAGTAGATTGAGGTGGTAAATCTGTAGCGCCCCACCCCTGTCCGTTCGCCTCACCTCATAGTCAACGTCCCCAACTTGCCGTGTGACCTCAAAGGGTCCTTGCCACTTGGCGATCAATTTGGAGCTCGATGTGGGCAACAGTACGAGTACTTTATCTACTTTATCACAATACTGCGTGCTGAGATATTGCGGAGAGGCACTGCTTCGGGGTATTGCGTTGCATAGTCCACCAGAACTAATATAAAGCGGTACCCTCGTGTTGACCGATCTAATGGCCCAACGAGATCCATCCCAATTCTTTCAAACGGGGTCTCGATTAATGGTAGAGGGCACAAAGGTGCTTTTGGAATGGCCGCTCGATTTACTAACTGGCATTCGCGGCATGCCGTACACCACCTACGGACATCGCCGCGAATCCCCGGCCAATAGAATCGGGCCATTATTCGGGCTAGTGTCTTATCCTGCCCCAAGTGTCCAGCCATGGGATTAAAGTGAGCCACCTGGAATACCAATTCCCGGCAGCTTTTTGGAATCAAAAGCTGTGTGATTTGCTCTTTCGTCTGAGTGTCCTGCATCACTCGGTATAATCTATCCTTCATAATAGAAAAATAGGGGAAGAACAGGGTGGCGTTTGGCGGGAGCGTTTGACCATCGATTACTCTCATTTGGTCAAAGGCATGCCGCAGAGTCTCGCCTCGCGACTGCTCTAACGAGAAATCCGCCAGGGATTCCCCGAGAGAGGGAGGAGGAGCCTGTGGCTCCTCGCTCTGACACGGAGATGACGTAGATGGCTCTGTGACAGCAGCTCCCGCCAAGGCGACACCGGGACCTCCCCCTGCTGAACTATGGCAGGACCCACTCTTCACTAAATGACTGATCAACTCCCCGAATCCCGGCCAGTCAGTCCCCAAAATTATCGAGTGGGTGAGGCTTTGGTGAACTGAGGTCTGATTACAACCAGAATCCACCAACGCCTGATATGTATCCCCTTGAATACTCACCGGTATGCGATACGCTCCACCCGATCGAGGGTGGCTGCTGGCACGTCGGGGATCCGAACCACTGCACCCACCTTCATTACTGTGCACTGCTGTTGGAGGTGGCCCGGCTCCCCGCAGTGCCAGCAAACCGGCCCGGGCTTCCTCTCCGCACTGGTGTTCTAGGGCTCACTCACCTGAGGGGGGGAGAGACAGACACAGAAGGGAGAAACGGGAGGGCACCGTGGGTGTGGCGGGCCGGCAGGGGTGGCGCCGGCCCCCGCTTCTGTGGTGGAGGAATGGGGCAAGGACGAGACACAGGAGGAGGGAGAGAGAGAGAAGAGGAGAGGAGAGAAGAGGCTGTCTGTTGTCCTGCCGCTGGGACAGCTGCCAAATGGTCCTCCGCCAGCTCGATTACCTGATCCAGCGATGCCGGGCGGTGGCACTGGACCCACTCCGCGGTTCCTGCTGGCAAGTGCACGATGAATTGTTCCAGTACCACCTGGTCGATGATCCCCTTGGCGTTGTGGTTGTCGGCCCTCAACCACCACCAGCAGGCGTCCCGGAGTTGCTGGCCAAATGCGAACGACTGGCCGACTTCCTCCAAGCGCAAAGCGCGGAAGCGCTGACGCTGATGCTCAGGGGTGTGCCCCACACGCTGGAGGACGGCCCGGCGAAGGTCCACGTAGGCCAGCCGGCGGTCGGCGGGGAGCTGTAGCGCGGCCAGCTGTGCCTCTCCCGTTAGCAGGGGGAGGAGGCGTGCCGCGCACTGTTCCATTGGCCACCCCGAGGTCTCCGCGACTTGCTCAAAGAGCGTGATGAATGCCTCGGGGTCATCCTGCGGGCCCATCTTTGTTAGGGTGAGGGGGGACGGGCCCGCGGTGGGAGCGTTGGTGGACCCCGCCGACGTGAGGAGGTGCCAGGACGCCTGACGATCTTCTTGCTGGGCCAACACCAGGGCTTCGAACCGCTGTTCCTGCTCCTTTCGGAGGGCAACTAGCGCCTGGTGCTGGCTTTGCTGGGCCGTGGCGAGGGCGTGGACCAGGTCGGCGAACGGGGAGGACTCCATGGGGCTGTTCGGCTTCTGCGCTCCAGATAATTCCCGGGTTTCAGCACCACTGTAGTGGTTCTCACAGGAGGGCGGAGCACAGAAGACGGCCGGACAGAGTTCAGGTTGGTAAAGCGTTTGTTTATTGTTACACTTTTCAGTGAACATCTATCATGTAATCACAGACACACACACACAATCGGCGTCTGGTTCGGGGAAGAACTCCTTCTGCTCTCGCTCTCCCTCCTTAAGTAGGGCGCGGTCACTGGGAAGACACACAAATACAGGTTAATTGACATCAGGTGTAGTGATTCTGCCACTTACCTTCCCTGACTCCGCCCTCCTGTCACAGACCAGTGCTTGACCACGCCCCCGCTGCCACAAAGTCCTAATGCAGTTAATGCACGAGTCCGAGTCCAAGTCCGAGTCATCAGTGCTCAAGTCCAAGTCAAGCCACAAGTCCTTAAAATTAGGGCACGAGTTGGACTTGAGTCCGAGTCTTGGACTCAAGTACTACAAGCCTGCGGCATGATAATCATTTTCACTCTTTCGGTTTCAACTGGTTTCTCTTTCACGGTGGGAATGCCCACCGTCAAAAGGATAAAATCTGTCAGCCATTGTTTAGGCTCCCTGTTTGGAGGTAAAACTTGGTACGAGATGGCACACGGATTTTATGTGCTTCAGATGATTTTGGACAACAGTTCAATTTCAGGATTCAATTTCAGGACAGTGATTCAATTCATGATTCAATTCATGATTCAGGACAGTGATTCAATTAAATCTTGAGAACTCCAACACTGATGATGAGTGGTACCTTTTTTTTTTTTTACTTTGACTTAATCCAGCCAAAGATCAACTTGAGTAAGTGTAAATATTTGTTCTACAGTGGTGCTTGAAAGTTTGTGAACCCTTTAGAATTTTCGATATTTCTGCATAAATATGACCTAAAACATCATCAGGTTTTCACACAAGTCCTAAAAGTAGATAAAGAGAACCCAGTTAAACAAATGAGACAAAAATATTATACTTGGTCATTTATTTATTGATGAAAATGATCCAATATTACATATCTGTGAGTGGCAAAAGTATGGGAACCTCTAGGATTAGCAGTTAATTTGAAGGTGAAATTAGAGTCAGGTGTTTTCAATCAATGGGATGACAATCAGGTGTGAGTGGGCACCCTGTTTTATTTAAAGAACAGGGATCTATCAAAGTCTGATCTTCACAACACATGTTTGTGGAAGTGTATCATGGCACGAACAAAGGAGATGTCTGAGGACCTCAGAAAAAGCGTTGTTGATGCTCATCAGGCTGGAAAAGGTTACAAAACTATCTCTAAAGAGTTTGGACTCCACCAATCCACAGTCAGACAGATTGTGTACAAATGGAGGAAATTCAAAACCATTGTTACCCTCCCCAGGAGTGGTCGACCAACAAAGATCACTCCAAGAGCAAGGCGTGTAATAGTCGGCGAGGTCACAAAGGACCCCAGGGTAACTTCTAAGCAACTGAAGGCCTCTCTCACATTGGTTAATGTTAATGTTCATGAGTCCACCATCAGGAGAACACTGAACAACAATGGTGTGCATGGCAGGGTTGCAAGGAGAAAGCCACTGCTCTCCAAAAAGAGCATTGCTGCTCGTCTGTAGTTTGCTAAAGATCACGTGGACAAGCCAGAAGGCTATTGGAAAAATGTTTTGTGGACGGATGAGACCAAAATAGAACTTTTTGGTTTAAATGAGAAGTATTATGTTGGGAGTAAGGAAAACACTGCATTCCAGCAAAAGAACCTTATCCCATCTGTGAAACATGGTGGCGGTAGTGTCATGGTTTGGGCCTGTTTTGCTGCATCTGGGCCAGGACAACTTGCCATCATTGATGGAACAATGAATTCTGAATTATACCAGCAAATTCTAAAGGAAAATGTCAGGACATCTTTCCATGAACTGAATCTCAAGAGAAGGTGGGTCATGCAGCAAGACAACGACCCTAAGCACACAAGTCGTTCTACCAAAGAATGGTTAAAGAAGAATAAAGTTAATGTTTTGAAATGGCCAAGTCAAAGTCCTGACCTTAATCCAATCGAAATGTTGTGGAAGGACCTGAAGCGAGCAGTTCATGTGAGGAAACCCACCAACATCCCAGAGTTGAAGCTGTTCTGTATGGAGGAATGGACTAAAATTTCTCCAAGCCGGTGTGCAGGACTGATCAACAGTTACCAGAAACGTTTAGTTGCACTTATTGCTGCACAAGGGGGTCACACCAGATACTGAAAGCAAAGGTTCACATACTTTTGCCCCTCACAGATATGTAATATTGGATCATTTTCCTCAATAAATAAATGGTCAAGTATAATATTTTTGTCTCATTTGTTTAACTGGGTTCTCTTTATCTACTTTTAGGATTTGTGTGAAAATCTAATGATGTTTTAGGTCATATTTATGCAGAAATACAGAAAATTCTAAAGGGTTCACAAACTTTCAAGCACCACTGTATATCTTATAAGCATATTGGTTGATATACATGCACTTGTAGTGCATACACAGGAAAAATGACTGAACAATTTTTCCAGAGTTAAAAGTATTTTCCTGAAAAATAGTTAATTTTGCTCTATTTTGAGTTTAGAGAGCAAAATTTGGAGTTGGAGTGGGAGCAAAATTACAGAGTAATTGTGTAACAGAGTAGGTTGTGGCTCTGAACTGAGTAAAATAGTACAAGAGTTAATTTCAAAACACAATGAATAGAGTCAAATACCAAACTAAAATAAAATAACAAATAAATGAAGATGTTGTAAAAAGCTGTTTCAGAATTGTGTTGGAATGTGTGAAAAAACATTACCTTACCCACTGTGGTGAATCATTTTGACCACTTGACCTGATGGGATTAAGAGATGACAGTGGGGTATTCACTCTTTTCATTGAATGGAATGGAATTTTTTACTCTTCTCATTGAATACCCCTCCCACTGCCAATCCTTTATCCTAAAACAACAGGACATTTTTTGATGACCAAAATGGAGCAGATTTAAGTTTTTGTGCTTGATACATTCCTAAGACTGAAGAGAATCACCTCAAGTGATCAAAATGGTTCATCACAATGGGTAAGGTGATGTTTTTCACATGTTCCAACACAGTTTTTTTTTTTTAATTTTTATTGTGTACAATTGTGAACAATAGCAAGATAGAATACAATTCCACTTGGCCAATCATGTGGTTCATTATAGCTCATCTGGTAGTGGGAGGAGTGGTCAGAAGATGCCTGTGGACCCTGCATTTAAAGGTCTGGGGGCCAGTGTCTACGGGTCCAACTACATGTTCTGGAAGGCTATTCCATACCTGGACAGCAGTGTGGAGGAAGGTTCTGTCCAGGGTGCGAGTATTAGAGGCTGGGAGGTCCAGGGCATGATCTGGCATAGCTGTGCATAGGCAGGTGGTTCGCCATCTAGGGTATGGCGGGGGGAGCATATCCTGGAGATCTGTAGGGCAGTGGTGGGTTTTTGAACAGGACTGTAGCAGCAGCAACCTGTCTTCTGTGGCCAAGGCTGGGGATGGAGAGTTTTGTGCTGGCAGTGTCCTGGTCCACTCCTATAATCTTTAGGGCCTTCTTCTGGATGTTGTCAAGTAGGCCAAGATGTGTCGGTGAGGCACTCATCTAGCTGAGTGAGGCGTATTCCATGATGCTGCATACCTGTAGCTTGTAGACAGTTGCTTGACTCTCCACGGTGAGTTTACTGGCCACTCTCCTCAGTGCTGCCAGTTTCTGACCTACCCATATGGAGATTTTGGTCAGATGTTTCAACCAGGACAACTTCTTGTCTATTGTGACCCCAGGATGTCCAACTCATTGGCCGTGGTCAACTGGTGACCATTGAAGTGCAGGTCCAGTGCAGGTGGAGTCCTCTTTCTTGAGAGTGTAACAAACTTACACTTTGATGGCTCGAAAGTGGTCTTCCACTGGTCTCCCCAGATGGCGATTTGTTGGAGATCCTGGTTCAGGCTCACCTCCACTTTGGCCTTGTCTGCTGGAGATCTGATGCGTGCATACAGGGTTAAGTCATCAGCATACATGTACATCTCATTCTCACATACATCAACCAGGTCGTCGATGAAGATGGAGAAGAGGAGAGGGCTGAGGATCAATCCTTGTAGTACTGAGGCATTGATGGAGTAGGGTTCTGAGGCCTGGCCTGATAGGACCACTCTGATGGATCTGTTTGAGAGGTAGCTTTGGAGCCATTGGAGCAGCTTTCCAGACACTCCTCTCGAATAGAGTTTGGCTATCAGACCATGATGCCACACTTTGTCAAATGCCCCCTGGATGTCCAAGGCTACGACGCAGACTTCCTCACCTGAGTCTAGGGAGTTGTTCCACTTCTGGCACAGGATGTTTAAGATGTCAGCCGTGCTGTGTTCTGGTCTGAATCCAAACTGTCTGTGGGAGATGAGGTTGTTTTTGAGAACGTATCTCTGTAGCTGTTGGTTCACTGCTGATTCCATAACCTTGCTAATGACTGAAAGCAGGGATATGGGGTGGTACTTGGACGGGTCCACTTTCGAGTCTTTCTTGTGCACTGGAGTAACAGAGGCCACCTTCCACTGACTTGGGAAGAGTCCACTTGAAAAGCAGCAGTTAAAGAGGCGACACAGGGGGCTTGCAAGCTCTGCACCACATTCCCTAAGGACTCTGGTGGGGATTTCATCTGGCCCAGAAGCTTTGTCCGGTTTGAGTCCTTTCAAGAGCCTCTTGATGTCCTTAGGTTTGAATGTGATGGTATCGATAGTGCAGGAGGCGGGTTGCTGGATTTGAGATGCCGGGGCAGTTGCATCTTGGAGATGGCATCTTGTTCTAAAACTGCTTTTTACAACATCTTCATTTATCTGTTTTTTAAGTACAATCATGACATACATACTACATAGATATTATTGTACCTGAACTTGTGCTGAATATAAAAAAAGTCACATAACTTTGAAAATACTGTTTAGATTTGTTGAAATTGACAACAAAATCAGAGTATGCCAAAATCATTAGAGTGCCAGAAAATACCCTCACACCCCAGAGGGTTAAGAGGAAAAAACAAGAATTTGGTACAAACATTTCAATTAATTTTGGGTTTTCTGAAATCAACATGGTCAAATGTACAAATACACCAACTTTGATTATTAATTCAGTGGCGCAAAAAGTTCCAAAATGTCTTTTAACTTGCCAAGTCCATGGCTTTTAAATTCCTGTTAGTGATCATGATTGACTACAGCTGGTACAGTAGGTGTTCAGTCCCAACATAAAAACAGTATTTGTTTGACAAGTGCAAGTTACTGGGAGGTGTAGCCACTTTGCCAAGGTCTGGAAGAAAATTCATACTGTCACCCTCAGCTGTGGGGAAAATGGTTCAGATGGTCAACCCAGAAATTACTAATGCACAGGCCTGCTATGAACTGGAAGCTGCTGAAACACTGTCTACAATCCAGCAAGTTTTACATTGCCATTTACTGAGAGGCTGCCATCCAAGGAAGAAGTCCTTGCTCCAAAATTGACACCTTCAAGCTCAACTAAAGCCTGCAGCTGACAACATGGACAAAGAAACAGCCTTCCCGGAAGAAGGTTTATTTGGTCAGATGAGATAGAGATTGAGTTGTTTTTCCATGATTAGCTTGTCATTTATGTGGTTTATTGTGCTTAGATATGTTGAGATAGCTAGATGTTTAGATAGATACATGTCTACTTAGATTGCTATAGATAGTTATTTATATACCTTATTTTGTAATCTTCTATTTTTTTTCTATAAATGCATCATGGAGAGCCTGAGGGAAATGGTATTTCAATACACTGTATACTTCTATATGGACTTATTGACAATAAAGCTCTTTTGATTCAATGACCAGAGGTGTGTTTGGGGGAGTAAAGGTGAGGCATTCATCCCCAAGAAGCCTGTAGCAACCGTTAAGCATGGTTAAACAAAGTGGATGGAATAATAAAGAAGGAGGACTACATCAGAATTCTTCAGCATAACCTCAAACAATCAGCTAGACGGTTGAAACTTGGACACAATTGGGTGTTCCAACAGGACAATAACCCCAAACACATCAAAGCTGATGGATAAAGCAGGCTAACATTAAAGAGATACAGCATGCCTACATGTTTTTTTGAGCTGTAAGCTAAAATGATATGACTGTGCTATAATGAAACACGATGGTAGTGTTAATATTGGCAAAGTTACCATTTTTAGAAAAAAAAATCAACTTTTGATGGGTTGAAAATGGCTCAAAACACAATCTACTGGATAAAATCATGCTGAACCTTGCAAGGCCCATGCTGATGCTCCCCTCCTCATACCCCTTCCCCACAATTGAAATCATTTAAAGTCCAATATTTGTCATGACATTCATGTCAATGATGAGTGTATGTAAACTTCTGACCAAAACTGTGCAATACATCACTGCATATCTTTGATCATGACAAAGTCAGTGAAAATTACAGTATAGTACTTATAGC
This sequence comes from Neoarius graeffei, assembly GCF_027579695.1. NCBI lineage: Eukaryota > Metazoa > Chordata > Actinopteri > Siluriformes > Ariidae > Neoarius > Neoarius graeffei. The sequence continues at coordinate 26,731,749 of NC_083581.1, read as the reverse complement.
ACATTGCTACATGAATATTGACCTTATGCAGTATGTCATGCTGAGAAAATGTTTTGTGAACTGTAAAATGTTCAAATAGAAAATATGATCAGTGTATGAGATTCATGTTAGGCAGTGTTATGAACATCAAGACAAGTATATATCCTTTCTCCTCCCATCCCAGCCACACATACACACACACTGATAGCAGCCATAAATAACACTGGATAAAAACCGGATGTAGTGTGTGATGTCTATGAACAGTATAGATCCATAACATGTTGCCTGTGTGTATATACTACATCATATTGATTTATGTCTATAAACATCCCCTTAAAGTATCACATATACACCCATACATATTTTAAACATATGCACACTGTCATATATGTGTATATGTTAATACACAGAGTATTCACAACAGGAAAAAGCTTTAAAAATGTTTATTCTACATTATATCCATATATTATATGGACAATGGTGTATTTCCCAGTAAAACACTTCTCATATTTTTCATACGAGCTACCTCTGGGACATGGAGAACCAAAACCGTGACATAATTCTCTATATGTCACTCTTGAGGAAATCAATGAATTTTTTTGATAACTTTGGGTACTTTTTGTTTGTGAATGTGTCTATATAATAAAAATAAAATCACACATTGGCTTCAAGATATGAAGTTTATCTTCTCGTGATGAAAAACTTGCACAAAATTTTTCATACAAAATACATCACAGATCTGAGTGACATATTTCCCGATAATTTACTCCGATGATGTCACACCCAATGTCTTCCCACTGACTAGATACACGTTGTCAAAATGGCATACTAGTTCAAAATTAAAATTCTTTTTATTAACTTGCGTATATATTTTTTGTGGATGTGTCCATATAATATAAAGAGCATTACACGGTTGCGCGAAGATATGAAGTTTATTTTCTCGTGTTGAAAATATTTTCACCACTTGAAGATAAACTTCATATCTTTGCACAACTGTGTAATGTGAGGGACACACACACACTTATATATATATATATATATATATATATATATATATATATATATATATATATATCAATATATATATATCAAAAGCCTACCCAGGCAGCAAAGAACAGGATGCGCTGATAATGAATTTAAAAATATCAGTGATAGGATAGAATACAGGGCTTGTATCATTTTTAGCAAACAGCAAACAACACTCAGTTGCCAATTTGTTGGGTATAACAAATTTAGCAGCTAGAGTATGGTACCTGATTTTGTGACTAATTTGGACTCTCAAACTTTCTGACTAAAAAAATCCCAGGTAAATTCATAGAAAGCCTGGCTCTGTGTGTGTGTGTGTGTGTGTGTGTGGGGGGGGGGGGGGGGGGGGGGGGGGGTCGCGGTCGGTACATCAGTGTTGCAAGTATTTCTAAACACCGCTGTCTTCAGAACAGTCCACTAACAATATAGTTATCTATAGAAGAATTAATACAAGTTATGCATAGGGACAAAGCTGCAGTCTCCAGCAGTACCAATAAGATGGACCATCAAGTTATACATAGGTAGGTAGGATAAATCTAATAAAGTATCCAGTAAGTGTGTACAGTGTTTCATACCAGGGCCACACAGTGTCCATGTCATAGCTGTGCTGAGAATGAGCAACCACTCAAATAATATCTGGTCAACAGTGCTTTTCTGATGGACAAGGAGAGGGGGATTGACACATTGTGCATATCAGTAAAGAGTCTACCGCCACTAATAGTTGATGCACCTGATTAAATGGCTAATGGCTATATTTAAAATATACCTAATAACTGACCACTGAGTGTATGTGAACATGCTCTTTTGCTTTAATTTGGGAATTGGTTTATTACAAAATTTAAGGCCCCAGCAACTAAGAAATATCAGGATATGCAGATAAACCCTGTAGCTTGAAAGAAAGATACATGGTATAACACAGATAGTATGGAATATTACACCTAGACATGTCTGGCTGAAGCCTACAAGGCTCATCCTGCGTAATGGTGCAGAGGAGCATTTTCAGATATATACCCTCCATCAATACCATCTCCTCTTCAGCAGTCACAGGTAATAGAGGGACATATTCATGTCTCCTGCAGCTATAGCTAAGGGGCAGAATAATGCCTCTGCAAAGAGGACAGAGTAAGTGTCAGATGGGGTCATACCATCCAAGCTATAAAAAATAAAAATAAAAAATAATTAAAAAAAAGTTACAATAAATGGGACATTACATTTAGCCCTTTTAGCTGCAGGATGACATGGCATGGAAAAAGGAGTCATCACTCTTGTACTGTGCAGTCTTGGCAGTATACTAAAGTTGTGGGTGGGGTACTCTGGAGTGGCTATTTAGAGATGAACTTGGAGATTGCCAACTGGACTTTGCTTCCTAAGATGGAGCTCACATAATGCACTAAGAATCAGATGCCAATCAATGGAAGGTACCCCTTGCTGAACCTCTGAGAAAGGAGGATGAAGTGGGACCTTGGCTGGCTTGCTCCTCTCCTAAAGGTCAAAGGGTAGATGGATGGTTGACTGCTCCATCTTCTGGCTTTTTAAACTTTGCCATGATACTTTCTGACATACTACTTGTTTGAGGATTTTTCTGACAAATGCAAACATGCCTTTCAAGGGTGGACCACCTGAACTGGCAAAATGCACATGTATTGGCTCCTGAGTGGTGCAAAAGAAGAGTTCACGCTATCATCAGGAGTTCAAATCCCCACAATGCTAGAGCCATTTGTGGCCAGGAGTCCAAGACAGCAAAATCAGCTATGCTCTTGAGGTGGGAGGGGTGGCATACTCTCTCTCCCCTACCAGTCTCAGTGACACTACCCAATTACTGGTGTCTGTGAGTTAATGTATGGGAAGAAGAAGGCAGATTGCACTTTCCTCTAAGTGTGTTACACTCCTCTGTGATGCAGTATGAGCAGCAATTTATTTATTTTTTTAAAAAAGGTTGGCTTTGAAAAAGAAACACACGTTAGCCTTTGCCCTCCATAGTGGTAGCTGGTGTTTAATAGCCCTTACAGAAAAACCACATAAACTTCACATGTGATTTCTCACATGTGAAATATGTGGAAAATGTGTTTTGCACATGGGAAACATATTATTTGCACATGGGAAACATGTGGTTTTGGCCCAATTTTATGTGAATCACATGTAGGAATGTTTTACACATGTGGTAACATGTTTTACACAAGTGCTCTACATGGTAACACGTTATAAAATCTGATACCATGTATTCCACATGTTACCACATGTGGTAACGTGATCACGTGGTAACGTGATCACATGTGAAATACATGGGAAATTCATGTGTTTTTTCTGTAAGGGAGGGGAAAGCTGGCTTATGGATGGGAACTGGCAGGTGACTAAATTGGGGAGAAAATTTGGGAAAAAATAAAAAAAAATTCACACTCTACAGGCTGCATTTCAGCATCCCATTTCTTCAGACAAATGGGCAGACAGGGAGAAAAAAAAAACAATATCAATAAATAAAACAGAGCCCTGTTACCAATGTACCGGAAGGCCAGGCCACAATGTCATACTAGATACAGTGGGGCAAAAAAGTATTTAGTCAGTCACCAATTGTGCAAGTTCTCCCACTTAAAAAGATGAGAGAGGCCTGTAATTTTCATCATAGGTATACCTCAACTATGAGAGACAAAATGAGAAAAAAAATCCAGAAAATCACATTGTCTGATTTTTAAAGAATTTATTTGCAAATTATGGTGGAAAATAAGTATTTGGTCAATAACAAAAGTTCATCTCAATACTTTGTTATATACCCTTTGTTGGCAATGACAGAGGTCAAACGTTTTCTTTAAGTCTTCACAAGGTTTTCACACACTGTTGCAGGTATTTTGGCCCATTCCTCCATGCAGATCTCCTCTAGAGCAGTGATGTTTTGGGGCTGTCGCTGGGCAACACGGACTTTCAACTCCCTCCAAAAATTTTCTATGGGGTTGAGATCTGGAGACTGGCTAGGCCACTCCAGGACCTTGAAATGCTTCTTACGAAGCCACTCCTTCATTGCCCGGGTGGTGTGTTTGGGATCATTGTCATGCTGAAAGACCCAGCCACGTTTCATCTTCAATGCCCTTGCTGATGGAAGGAGGTTTTCACTCAAATTCTCACGATCCATGGCCCCATTCATTCTTTCCTTTACACGGATCAGTCGTCCTGGTCCCGTTGCAGAAAAACAGCCCCAAAGCATGATGTTTCCACCCCCATGCTTCACAGTAGGTATGGTGTTCTTTGGATGCAACTCAGCATTCTTTCTCCTCCAAACACGACAAGTTGAGTTTTTACCAAAAAGTTCTATTTTGGTTTCATCTGACCATATGACATTCTCCCAATCCTCTTCTGGATCATCCAAATGCTCTCTAGCAAACTTCAGACGGGCCTGGACATGTACTGGCTTAAGCGGGGGGACACGTCTGGCACTGCAGGATTTGAGTCCCTGGCGGCGTAGTGTGTTACTGATGGTAGCCTTTGTTACTTTGGTCCCAGCTCTCTGCAGGTCATTCACTAGGTCCCCCCGTGTGGTTCTGGGATTTTTGCTCACCGTTCTTGTGATCATTTTGACCCCACGGGGTGAGATCTTGCGTGGAGCCCCAGATCAAGGGATATTATCAGTGGTCTGGTATGTCTTCCATTTTCTAATAATTGCTCCCACAGTTCATTTCTTCACACCAAGCTGCTTACCTATTGCAGATTCAGTCTTCCCAGCCTGGTGCAGGTCTACAATTTTGTTTCTGGTGTCCTTTGACAGCTCTTTGGTCTTGGCCATAGTGGAGTTTGGAGTGTGACTGTTTGAGGTTGTGGACAGGTGTCTTTTATACTGATAACGAATTCAAACAGGTGCCATTAATACAGGTAACGAGTGGAGGACAGAGGAGCCTCTTAAAGAAGAAGTTACAGGTCTGTGAGAGCCAGAAATCTTGCTTGTTTGTAGGTGACCAAATACTTATTTTACCGAGGAATTTACCAATTAATTCATGAAAAATCCTACAATGTGATTTCCTGGATTCTTTCCCCCATTCTGTCTCTCATAGTTGAAGTGTACCTATGATGAAAATTACAGGCCTCTCTCATCTTTTTAAGTGGGAGAACTTGCACAATTGGTGACTGACTAAATATTTTTTTGCCCCACTGTAACCATTAGAAAGTGCTAAATTATTGAACGTTCTAAAGTGCAGCTACGATACTCAATATCGCAGGCTTGAAAAATTAACAAAACTTGGCACAAAAAGTGCCACAAAGAACTAGTCACTATAAAAATAAATACAATAAAGTGACTAGCTGGCAAGCTGGAAGAGGGTTATGTAGCCGATGTGATCTCCCCCTGTCATCATGTGTTATTGACCTGACAGGCATGTCTTAAACCAGACACAAAAAGGCAGAGTATCCCATAAGATCTGTGGGAACTGAAATTGAATTACTGGAAGTGAACTGCAGCAAATATTTAAAAAAAAAAATTTAATGTAATGTAATTAATAATATTACAATGCAATTTTTTTTACAACAGAGAAAAATAATAAATTATGCTTAGCTACATAGTTGACTTGATGGGTTAACTATTAACTTGTTCCACAATAATTTGACTTAGGCTGCTGGGCCATAGAAGGTTCACGCTGCACGCTGCATGCTGCACGCTACACGTTCACGTGAAGAACCGGACCCTGGGCCATTAAACTTCATGCTTGGATGTTCACGTGTTGCGTCTGTTCTACTTTGACCGAGTAACCAACAATACGGACTCTTCGGATGACGACGATTGCCTCATTCTGCTTTTACTGAGACAGAGGAAGAGAAAAAGGAACAGAATTTGGAGCCGAGAACACTTCTTTCTGAGAGAAACCCGTGGTGAATTTCACCGAACATTCTATAATCTGCTTGACAATCCCGATGAAGAACTATTTTTCAATTATACCATTCAATTATATTTTTTCTGAAGTTTTCCCCTGAAAGCATAGAGTTATCTCCCTAGACCCGTTCTGATTGGCTGGCGCGGCGGTGACCGCATGCATTGACTGGAATTTCCATCTTCACGCCTAGAAAAAAGTGTGCATGTTCATTTCACGCTTCACGCGTGAAGTGTGCAGCGTGCAACGTGAACGCCGTTCTATGGCCCAGAGCAAGTCATGCTACGTTTGTCCACTTTTCTTTACACGCGTGTAGCGTGTAGTGTGCAGCATGCAGCGTGCAGCGTGAACCTTCTATGGCCCAGCAGCCTTACTGGGCCAATTTTACTTGTACTTATAAAGTTTGCACCTGCTACTATTCATGTAAAGTTTTGCTGAGGTACTGGTTAAGGACAGCGCAAAGCAAAACTTATATACAGGTATAAACTTTAAAGTGTCTGGCCCACACAATTCTGATCAGCAAGTGTGCTTTGACATAGGGCAAAAGTGGTACCTGAGAGATAGGTAACCTAACTGTGCAGGCAAGTGAGGGGCAGGATGAGGTAAGCTGAATTTGGCTTTACTGCAGTAGAAAAACTAGACTAGATGCTCACGTTTAGAGCTGGTTCCATCTGGCTCTTCTCCCACCTCCTACATTACCTTCATTCCCTGCAGGCCACTGTTCTTACCCCTGGGTAACCCATGCAAACAAATTAAAAAGAAGCTACGACATAAATTCAATATACACCAACTTAAAAATTTACTTGTATAAAACAAGAGTTATGATCTATAGACTGGGGAACCACTGCCTTGTACATAGACAAATCCTACTCCAAACACATGATCTAACTCATGAAGAATTTCACATTTAGTTGAGAAGCCAGATTAGGTTTGTTGGTAGCAGGGCAAATTTGAAAAGATACAAGGTAGTGACTCTACCAGTTGAAAATCTGTTAAATCATTTTTACTATGTAGTGGGAAAATAAATTTAGTTGTATTAGTGTGATCAGGAACAGTGACAATCACATCACCTCCTAGACAGTCATGAGGATTAATAATTATTAATTATTTCATAAGACAATCCCTATCTAACAAGGTAAGGGCTCAGATTCATATCCTATATTATCTACACATTCATTTAATGTCGTAGCCCATCCACACCCCTCACTCGCTCTCGCTTGCACGCTACCTTGCAGGACTCTGGGCTTCTTGAACAAGCTGGTGGAGTGGCGTAGTTTGCACGCCCAGCTTTTGAATTTGCGAGTCCAGGATTTCTTGCTAACGGGATTTCTGATACTAGGACAAGTCAGGTTTAGGCCAAAATATCCACCTCCTGCATTGTTCTGCTGCTGTCCATCTGTTGGCGCAAGGGACTGCTGGGAGAAGGAAGGCTGGAGGACATCTATGGCAGCACTGTCAGAAGGGGAAGGGACAGCCTGGGTATACAGGGTGGGGGTGGAAGAGGGAGACATTGTGATGTCAGAAATACAATGTTGGAAGCACATGCATACAATATACAGCATGAATCAATATGTATGGCTCAGATTCACGTCCTACAACCCCGATTCCAAAAAAGTTGGGGCAAAGTACAAATTGTAAATAAAAACGGAATGCAATAATTTACAAATCTCAAAAACTGATATTGTTATCACAATAGAACATATACAACATATCAAATGTCGAAACTGAGACATTTTGAAATTTCATGCCAAATATTGGCTCATTTGAAATTTCGTGACAGCATCACATACAGGCATGCTTCTGTATTGGAAATCACAAAATGGGCTCAGGAATATTTCCAGAGAACATTATCCGTGAACACAATTCACCGTGCCATCCACCGTTGCCAGCTAAAACTCTATAGTTCAAAGAAGAAGCTGTATCTAAACACGATCCAGAAGCGCAGACGTCTGAGAAGGCTCATTTAAAATGGACTGTGGCAAAGTGGAAAACTGTTCTGTGGTCAGACGAATCAAAATTTGAAGTTCTTTATGGAAATCAGGGACGCCGTGTCATTTGGACTAAAGAGGAGAAGGACGACCCAAGTTGTTATCAGCGCTCAGTTCAGAAGCCTGCATCTCTGATGGTATGGGGTTGCATTAGTGCGTGTGGCATGGGCAGCTTACACATCTGGAAAGACACCATCAATGCTGAAAGGTATATCCAGGTTCTAGAGCAACATATGCTCCCATCCAGACGACGTCTCTTTCAGGGAAGACCTTGCATTTTCCAACATGACAATGCCAAGCCACATACTGCATCAATTACAGCATCATGGCTGCGTAGAAGAAGGGTCCGGGTACTGAACTGGCCAGCCTGCAGTCCAGATCTTTCACCCATAGAAAACATTTGGCGCATCATAAAACGGAAGATACGACAAAAAAGACCTAAGACAGTTGAGCAACTAGAATCCTACATTAGACAAGAATGGGTTAACATTCCTATCCCTAAACTTGAGCAACTTGTCTCCTCAGTCCCCAGACATTTACAGACTGTTGTAAAGAGAAAAGGGAATGTCTCACAGTGGTAAACATGGCCTTGTCCCAACTTTTTTGAGATGTGTTGTTGTCATGAAATTTAAAATCACCTAATTTTTCTCTTTAAATGATACATTTTCTCAGTTTAAACATTTGATATGTCATCTATGTTCTATTCTGAATAAAATATGGAATTTTGAAACTTCCACATCATTGCATTCCATTTTTATTTACAATTTGTACTTTGTCCCAACTTTTTTGGAATTGGGGTTGTATATATATATATATATATATATATATATATATATATATATATATATATGTATGTGATTTTTTTCACACACTTTTAGGATATCAGCTCATATACTGTGAGTAGAGAAAAACAAAATGACGGAGCACGTCAAGTCAGATATATCACAGACATATCAGCACATAGCCATGAAATTGAGTAGTACATGAGCTGACAGCCAACGAGGTGCCATGTACAATGAGACTGAGTGGAATAGCTGTTTTATTCTATCCACATTCACGGGATTTTGAGAAACAGAGCATTTTTATTTTTTGCAAATTCGATAAATAAAAGTTTATACAAAATGTCTGACAAAATCATTTTCGCTTAGAATGTAAACAAACTGGAGAAATGACAGTAGCAACTTGTGAAAAATGCTATAATAATAATTCTTGAAAAATAACAAAGATAAGTTCTTACCATCAAATGCTTTTATTCCATATTTTGTTGCTTTTTTGTATTTTGGGGGTTTTCTTCTTCTTCTTTAGGGTTTTTTGGCGGTTGGCAGACCAACTTAAAGGTGCATTACCACCACCGACTGGACTGGAGTGTGGAACAGGAGATATTGGGGGAAAACAAACAAACAAACAAACTATATTCTTTCAACTATTTCTGTTTCTTTTAAATACTTGATAATTTTTGGGGTTTTGTTTTTGAGTAGAGTTTTTATTTCGTCCTCAGTGGGTTCAACAACATGCTCCGCCATTTTGTTTTTCTCTACTCATGGTATATGAGCTGACAGCCTAGTAGTAGAGTAGCCAATCAGAGCACATGGTTGCTCATATCCAGTGAATGTGGTTAGTATGTGTACACACACACACAGACATACATACGAGGGTAAGTCAAAAAGTTCTAAGACAGATGTTATAATTTCAAAAGGTGTGAAAGACATCCCCCAGAATTCTACAAAGAAGGAATTCTCCAATGGAAACACCACTTGCAGAAGTGTTTAGACTTAAATGGAGGATATGTAGAGAAATAGCTTTGTTATTTTCATAAATAAAGATTTTTTTCATTTTGTCATAACTTTTTGACTTACCCTCATACACACACACATACAGTATACAGTATATACACACATACATACATTATATACACACACATATGTGTGTGTATATATATATATATATATATATATATATATATATATATATATATACACACACACACACACACACACACACATACATATATACACACAGTGGTGCTTGAAAATTTGTGAACCCTTTAGAATTTTCTATATTTCTGCATAAATATGACCTAAAACATTATCAGATTTTCACACAAATCCTAAAAGTAGATAAAGAGAACCCAGTTAAACAAATGAGACAAAAATATTATACTTGGTCATTTACTTATTGAGGAAATGATCCAATATTACACATCTGTGAGTGGCAAAAGTATGTGAACCTCTAGGATTAGCAGTTAATTTGAAGGTGAAATTAGAGTCAGGTGTTTTCAATCAGTGGGATGACAATCAGGTGTGAGTGGGCACCCTGTTTTATTTAAAGAACAGGAATCTATCAAAGTCTGATCTTCACAACACATGTTTGTGGAAGTGTAACATGGCACAAACAAAAGAGATTTCTGAGGACCTCAGAAAAAGTGTTGTTGATGCTCATCAGGCTGGAAAAGGTTATAAAACCATCTCTAAAGAGTTTGGACTCCACCAATCCACAGTCAGACTGATTGTGTACAAATAGAAGAAATTCAAGACCATTGTTACCCTCCTCAGGAGTGGTCAACCAACAAAGATTCAACCAGGAGTCAACCACTCCAAGAGCAAGGCATGTAATAGTCGGCGAGGTCACAAAGAACCCCAGGGTAACTTCTAAGCAACTGAAGGCCTCTCTCACATTGGCTCTTTATCTACTTTTAGGACTTGTGTGAAAATCTGATGATGTTTTAGGTCATATTTATGCAGAAATATAGAAAATTCTAAAGGGTTCACAAACTTTCAAGCACCACTATATATATGGGTGGACAAGATGGCCTTATTGACTCCCTTTATGTGGTTTTGAAGCCTAAATTTGGTCAGACTGAATGTCTTGACTTAGTTTGCACAGTAGGACAAATAATTTTAGCCAGAGTATATGAAGTACACACAGTTTTCATGTCAGGAGTGCACATGGTGAGGGCTATTACCTGAACTTAAGATAGTGCATTTAACACTGGCTCAGTGGTAAGTACAGTGTTATTAATTAATATATAAAATACTAAATTGTAATTTATGTATTTGTGCTAGTACATTGATTTTATGATTGTCAGGAAAGACTTATAAGAGTTCTGTTCTGTTGTGGAGTATGTTTAAAAATGACTGACTGGCTCACCTTACCGAAATATTCCCAGTTTTAAATAAGTTGGTCATACTGTCAGTTGTAAATTGTTATGAAATTTACCTAGTGTTAGCTGCTTTAGTTTATGCTATCACTTTGTTCACTCATGTTAGTTTGCTTGTTAAAATACACTCACCAGCCACTTTAATAGGAACTTGTTCTTGATTCTAAGATTTCTGTTCTTGGCTAGCAGGAGTGGAACCCAGTATGGTCTTCTGCTATTTGCATGCTGAGATGCTTTTTTGCTCACCACAACTGTAAAGAGTTGCTATATTCTTCCTGGCAGCTCTAACCAATCTGGCCATTTTCTTCAGATCTCTCTTATCAACAAGGCATTTCCACCCACAAAACTGTTGCTCACTCAATGTTTTATGTTTTTCGCACCAATCTGTGTAAATTCTAGAGACTACTGTGTGTGAAAATCCCAGGAGATCAGCAATTTCTGAAATACTCAAATCAGTCCATATGGCACCAACACCCATGCCACAGTGAAAGTCACAGAGATCACAGTTTTTCCCATTCTGATGTTTGAAGTGAACATTAACTGAAGCTCTTGATTTGTATCTGTATGATTTTATGCATTGTGTTGCTGTCTAGGGACTGGCTGATTAGACAACTGCATAAAACAGCAGGTGTCTGGGTATTCCTAATAAAGTGGCCAATGAGTGTATATCAGTCCAACAAACTAGCTTAAACATCAAAATGAGCAACATGCTGAAGGAAAACCAAAGAGAACCCACTGCTGAGGACCTCTTAGAAAAGTTTATAGCAGAACACACATGGTTTTGCTTCGAGGCTCGACTGTCATATGCAAAACTATCAATCACACCAACTAAAATTATCTTTAAATAACTCCTATAAAACCCATTTACGATACGTAAAATTATTGAGGGAAATATCAAAGTCAAGTGACCTTATAATAAATGATAGAACACTATTCCCAAGAATAATTTGTGGATAGTTTGGTTCCTTCTCCATTCACTTACACAGGAATGGGTAGGTTTAAAAACTGTACAGCAGCCAGCCATTAAAGTGTATGTAATGCCTCTAAACCCCACTTTTTTTCTTGTACAAAGCGGCAATCATTATGTTGATTGACCATGTGTTTTCGAATCATAGCTGATCCAAAAAGCCATAAATTGATGGAAAATCAATAAAATTAGCCAATTTTCATGGAATCTGCCAAGACTCATCCGGAGATCCCAAAGGGTTGCGTGACGTCACACGTGTAACAATTCAGGTATCAATTTCATTCATGTGCACAGCAGTGGTTAGACTCGTCTCGATATGGAATCACGTTTTGGAGAGAATTCTGACAGTAATTGGGACAGTAATATGTCGGATGAAGGGGCAGATGCTTATCAAGGATATTCCGGAGTAAATGGCTATCTTTTTGAGCCCCCAAGACAAGAAACTGCCAGTTCATGACAGTCTTCCTCTGTAGCACATTAGACGGAGAGATAAACAGATGGAGAGTGATGTGCAGAACGCGGTGGTTATCTTTCATCATGTTTTCCTAAACAAAAATAAAAACAAATCGAGTCTTGCAATATTGCAATCTGAGAGCATTTAAAATATTTCAGTTAATAATTAAAGCTGATGATTGCACGTGCATTTTTCTTCCTGTTAAAGTGCATCAGATATGATAAGATCCGATGTTGCGAGCATGTAAATGTTGCTTGTAATCCTGCGTCTGGTGCAGTGTGTGTGTGTGTGAGAATAGGGAAATCGATGAACTGTCCAAATGTCAGACCAAATGTCATTTATTAAATAAATGGGTTTCTTTTTGCTCCGATAATTCCCATGTGGTCATTCTGGTGGTGATGAACACTTGATGAACCAGATTTATTATTGGTAGGCGACACGATATCTGCCCGCATCATTTGCACAAACCTCACCCACTGTCGCTTTAGATTTGTGTTTTTTCTTGGAAATTCATGAACCAAATGTCTTGTTGCATAGGAATTTGAACATCCAAACACAATGCAGCACTTTCCCATTGTTATTTTTTTAACATTCCTACAACAATATCCAGTTTCAGTGAATAAACAACCATGGAGTCAGATGAACAGAAATGACCCAGATAACTGGGGTTCCACATGTGACATCATGCAAGATTTGCCCTGAGGCAAGGCTGCCTTCTTCCGGGATCCATATCGATAATTTTGTGCTTGATAATAAAATAATAAATCGTTTATATTATTCCCCCCCGCTTTATTAATTCATTTTGGTCATTACTAATGATGCATGTTCATTTTAAAGCATTACAAAAAGGCATTACATACACTTTAAAGGGCCTCAGAGACAGTTTTCACCCCTGTTATGACATCCACCCATATATAGTATGTATCGTTGGTATGAATCAACAACTTTTCATAGCAGTAGTGATACATGTGCACTAAACCAAATTATGCCTTAATTTCAATAAAAATGTAACAATTAGGGAATTTGTTGTTTATATTTATATTAACATCAGCTGGCAGCCAAAACCAGGCCAGGCTTTTTTTTTTTTTAACCCAGACTCAACTTACAAGGACTGCAGATTCACTGGGTGGCGATATAGGTCCAGGCACAGTCTCCTGTGGAGGGGAAAGGAGGGAGCAGGATGGGGAAGTGGAGGGGAAGGATGAGGCAGGTTGGTGCTCCACAGCAATGGAGGGGGCTGGAGTGTTCTGGGTGATGCAATCTTCTCCTGTTCTCTCCCTTTCTCTGTCTGATGTAGTGGAGGAAGAGCAAGAGGTAGTAGAAGAGGTGATGCAGGAGGAGGAATGTGGAGAAGTGTCTGAAGAGCAGGGAGGAGGAAGTGGAAAGGTGGAGGGTGGCAATATGTGAGACTCAGATGACTCCTCTCCCCTGGTTGATGTGGCAGCTGGACCTAAGGAGGAGGACAGGTCAGGAGCATGGGTGGAGATGGTGGCCCCACTGCCACTGTGCTCCTGATAGAGCAGATTCCTCAGCTTCTCATCCAGTGTCTTTATACGGTTGTCAACAAATTCAATTTTTGGGGGGCCCTCACTGTCTGACTCAGCTACTGAAGAAGGCTGGGCAGGAGAAGGGGAGAGCACATGAGCCAGAGCTGGCAAAGCTGTCTCTGAGAATGAGAGAGGGGGGAGAGAGGCATCAGACAATGGCTGCAAAGGAGCAGATTGGCTGAAAGAATCATCTGTGGCAGTGATCTGTCCTGTAGAGAGCTCTGATTCCAACTGTTGGATAGAAAGCTGCTTCTGCACAAGCAGGGATGCAGGCTGAGGCACCTGCTCTAGCTTGGGCTGGGGTTGTGTTTCCTCAGGAGGGACCTGATCTGAGACCAAAGACTGAGCTTGGGCTCTATGCTGTAAGGGTTCTTGTGTTTCTAATTTTTGCTGAGATTGTATAGTACCGGTAAGTGCTTTAGTGTGCAGCACTGTTTCCTGTTGCACATACTGCTGTAGTGAAACTGCCTGCTGCTGCACTGCACCATGCAGCTGCATCTGTTCCAGACTGGTATGTGACTGCAAGTGGACACTCTGCTGGCCAAGTGGTTCCAGTAGAAGTTCTGACTGTCCCTTTTGGTATGGGATTTGCTGTAGAATCGACTGTTGCACTGGATGAAAATGAGATGCTGGATGCTCAGCTTGACAAGGCTGTGTGTGTTGCTCTGCAGCTGAAGAAACTTTGTCATGGGCTATGTACTGGGACACTGTCATCACTGGCTTAGTCTGTAGCAACTGTTGTTGCTGTAGCAGAAGCTTCTGCTGCATCGGTGATTGATCAGTGTTGCCCTTTGGAAACTGTACTGAATAGGCTTCTGTGAGTGGTTGAGATTGCAGGCCTTGCTGGAGTATCTCAGGTTTCTGCATTGTTGCCACGTGGGATAACTGCTGCACCTGTTCCACATGATTTAACATGCAAGATGACAGGGTGCTCTGAGCCAAACTATCAGAGAGTGGCGGTTTATCTTCAGGCATGCTGTGCACTATAGCAGCAGCATCTTCAGAACCAAATCCAAAACTGGAACCCATGCTCATATCCTTGCTAGATGCAAAGGTATGATCGTGATCAGCCACAGGAAAGGCTGTAACATGAACAGAAGATGTTTCTTCGGGGACTGTGGCTTGAATAGCGGTTGCAGACCCTTTCCCTGAACCTGGCTGGGTGGTAGCTGCTTTGTCTTGAATGACCGTATCTCCTGGGGACATGTGATGTTTTGGTGGAATATAGCTGGCGGAGTCCAAGGCAGTCGTACCAGGAATAGAGACATCAGGACACAAGGCTTGGACAGACACAGTGGAGGGAGGAACAAAGGACATTGGAAGTGAGGAACATAGAGAAAAATGTACTCCAAACCAAGAGTCTGACTGCTGTGAATCCTCGTGGTCTGAAGCTACCACAAATGAGAAGAAAAGGTCATACAAATATGAAGGCAATTAATATTAAACAAATCTAGGCTACATTAAGTAAAACCTTGGTGGCAAAGCACCAAGCTATTGAGGTTTTTCACCCACGTGACCAAGTCATGTGATGCATCGTTAGGCTGCCATTTTGGACGTCACGGCTCGAATCAGTTTGAATGCGAGGAAGGCAACAAACGAAAAACATAAAAGAAAAAGGAGCGAGATGCAGAAAACATCTTCACTATCCAGCGACGTAGGGCATTTACAGGGCGAGCAGAGGGAGAGGTATTTGCAAAAATTGAGGTTAGCAGGCTTAGAGAACGACATTTACCTGCTTCCACCAGGATTGTTCACTGACGTACGGAAGTACACGAAGCCCTCGTCTTTACCTGACTTCGGCCCACATGATCTGTATACCTATGTCGTTAAAAACCCATCGCCATACACAGGTATTGATCTGAAAGCGTATAAGAGTTTGGATGCCTACAAATATTTTGTGTCAGGCTGGGTAACATGCCTACATCAGTGGGTCGTCCCTGAAGCCGGTGGTCGCCATCTTATTACAGCTAAGGTTTGTTCACATTTTCATTTACTTTCGGTCCTCAGGATAAACAAAATGTTATTAAATGTCATTGAAATAACTTCTTAGTCTGTTGAGACATGGCCCGTTATAAATTTGCTGTTACCAGGCAATGACCAAGAACTGTATTATTAGGGTCGGTGTCTGTGTTGTAGCAGTGTACTAGCAGCTAGCTGTTAGCACTAGCTAATGTCAACAACATAGTAGCTAGTATGTTACTGTAGCAATGTTTACATTCAGTCATTTGGATGACTGTTAAAACCTTTCAGTCTCAAGTTTTTCCTTTACTGTATTTACTAGTTTACTGTAATTATGATCCGGCAGCTATTTACACCGGATCCAGTGTAAATAGCTGCCGGAGCGTGCTCCGGCTTGCTCCCCCTCAAATTAAGCAGCGCACTCCAGGAGCAAGTCGGCGCGCGCTGCTTAATTTGAGGGGGAGCAAGCCGGAGCGCGCTCCGGAACCTCGGCCGGAGCACTCCAGGAGCAAGCCGGAGCGTGCTGCTTAATTTGAGGGGGAGCAAGCCGGAGCACGCTCCGGAACCTCGGCCGGAGCACTCCGGGAGCAAGCCGGAGCGTGCTGCTTAATTTGAGGGGGAGCAAGCCAGAGTGCGCTCCGGCAGCTATTTACACTGGATCCGGTATAAATAGCTGCCGGATCATAATTACAGTAAACTAGTAAATACAGTAAAGGAAAAACTTGAGACTGAAAGGTTTTAACAGTCATCCAAATGACTGAACGTAAACATTGCTACAGTAACATACTAGCTACTATGTTGTTGACATTAGCTAGCTTGACCTTCAAAATGGCGGACACCGGGGCGTCACGTGACCCTGTGACGTCAGGTGAAATACCTCAATAGCTGGGGTGAAACTGTATGATATTCAGCCCCATTTTGCTGTCGCAGGCACAATTGTACATTGTATATTGTAAAGGATAATCTTTGGTTGCGAATTGAAATTGGTGGTTTAAAAAGTATAATGTGACATGCTCTCTGTCTGGACATTTGTTGCAGCTGTGACCAAAGACAGCCGATGACAGTTCTGGCAGTATCAGAAATTTTTTTTTTTAAATCTCTGTGTGAGACTGCAGCTATGAAACTAAAATCTAGCAATAATAGGACAGCATATGTTCACCCAAAACTCACAGGTCAGCTCTAAACATGGGAGTGGCAAAGGGAAAATGTACAGAGCAGTTTGTTGAATTGTGGCAGCAGACAAAATGTCTCTATAATGTTTCTTTATGCTTGTATCATGACACGACAAAAAGGGACATGACATAGAAAGAAACAGGACGAATTACAACTTCCAGGTGTGTAGCTAGAGAATTACCATGCAAATGCTTTGTTCATAGAGTTTATTTACTATTATGCTGTCCAGTTGAAGAGCTATAAACCTGTGCTGTGCACCCAGTATGGCAGAATATAGTAACTATATATTTATTGTTAAACCTGACATGAACACGTTATTGCATAGTCTGTTATTGCACAGTATCTCTCAGACAGTGTGACAAGTAATAATCAAAAAAGACTGCTGGAATCACATAGTCTAAAACTGGCTCAAGTAAATATTTGAAATTGTACATGCTAGTTGTATTTCTAATCCTTGCCCGGTAAAACTAACTCAGGAATGAACGTTGCTGATAGTGAATACCTTGCTCAATCTGGCCCTGCCTCTCCCCTGCTGGTGAAGCAGTGGAGGCTTCATGGTTGAACTGGGAGTCACGATGACGAATGGTTTGGTTGATGAAAAATCGCCAGCGACCCACTGGAGAAGACTGAGGGGCAGAGTCTATAGATGGATAAAATGACAGATGGGAGCATCAAAACAATGCAGCAACATTATCAAGCTAAAAAAAAAATTCTAAATTATAACCTGACACTGAGTGCCAAAGAGGACTTATTAAGTACCAGCTTATTGTTTAGTTTTTCAGCTTAAAACATAATCAGTAACAACTACATTTTCCTTCAATAACAAAAATGAAACTAAACAAGAAATTATGTAGAGTGACGAATGAGAGTCTGACCACACCAATGTTTCTTTGGAGTTGAAGGGGATAATCAAATAATTAATATAGGTTAAAAGGTATAACGTCCACCTTATATAAAGGAAAACTACTCAATACACTCACCTGTTGAACTTGATGGTGTGCTTACATGTAGCTGCTCCATGGATCCAGTCTGAGAGAGGGGGGGGGGGGGGGGGAGAGGGGGGGGGGGAGGAGCGTTGCAGTGAATCTGGAACCTATCCGAACCAAACCTAATTTAATGTTAATATAATGATCAAGAAATTAAGTAACCCTGTGATTTATTTATTTCCATTTTTGTCATTGCCTTTTTCTAAAGGGTCCCCTTTAAAAAGTTTGGGTAATCCTGCTATAGAACTACAGTGGTGCTTGAAAGTTTGTGAACCCTTTAGAATTTTCTATATTTCTGCATAAATATGACCTAAAACATCATCAGATTTTCACACAAGTCCTAAAAGTAGATAAAGAGAACCCAGTTAAACAAATGAGACAAAATATTATACTTGGTCATTTATTTATTGAGGAAAATAATCCTCGTCTCGTCTCGTCTTCTTCCGCTTTATCCGGGACCGGGTCGCGGAGGCAGCAGTCTAAGCAGGGAAGCCCAAACTTCCCTTTCCCCAGACACCTCGGCCAGCTCCTCGGGAAGAACACCGAGGCGTTCCCAGGCCAGCCGAGAGACATAGTCCCTCCAGCGTGTCCTGGGTCTTCCCCGGGGCCTCCTCCCGGGGGGACATGCCTGGAACACCTCCCCAGGGAGGCGTCCAGGAGGCATCCGAAAAAGATGCCCGAGCCACCTCAGCTGATTCCTCTCGATGTGGAGCAGCAGCGGCTCTACTCCGAGCTCCTCCCGAGTGACTGTGCTTCTCACCCTATCTCTAAGGGAGCGCCCAGCCACCCTGCGAAGGAAACTCATTTCGGCCGCTTGTATCCGTGATCTTGTCCTTTCGGTCATTACCCAAAGCTCATGACCATAGGTGAGAGTCGGAACGTAGATCGACCGGTAAATTGAGAGCTTCGCCTTTTGGCTCAGCTCCTTCTTCACCACAACGGACCGGTAAAGCGACCGCATCACTGCGGAGGCTGCACCGATCTGCCTGTCGATCTCACGCTCCATCCTTCCCTCACTCGTGAACAAGATCCCGAGATACTTAAATTCCTCCACTTGAGGCAGAACTTCTCCACCAACCTGGAGAGGGCAAGCCACCCTTTTCCGGTCGAGAACCATGGCCTCGGACTTGGAGGTGCTGATTCTCATCCCAGCCGCTTCACACTCGACTGCAAACTGCCCCAGTGCATGCTGAAGGTCCTGGTTTGAAGAAGCCAACAGGACAACATCATCCGCAAAAAGCAGAGATGAAATCCTGTGGTTCCCAAACAGGATTCCTTCTGGCCCCTGGCTGCGCCTAGAAATTCTGTCCATAAAAATTATGAACAGAACCGGTGACAAAGGGCAGCCCTGCCGGAGTCCAACATGCACTGGGAACAGGTCTGACTTACTGCCGGCAATGCGAACCAGACTCCTGCTCCGTTCGTACAGGGACCGGACAGCCCTTAGCAAAGAGCCCCGAACCCCATACTCCCGAAGCACCCCCCACAGAATACTACGGGGGACACGGTCGAATGCCTTCTCCAGATCCACAAAGCACATGTGGACTGGTTGGGCAAACTCCCATGAACCCTCGAGCACCCTATGAAGGGTATAGAGCTGGTCCAGTGTTCCGCGACCAGGACGAAAACCGCATTGTTCCTCCTGGATCCGAGGTTCGACTATTGGTCGAATTCTCCTCTCCAGTACCCTGGAGTAAACCTTCCCTGGGAGGCTGAGAAGTGTGATTCCCCTATAATTGGGGCACACTCTCCGGTCCCCTTTCTTAAAAAGAGGGACCACCACCCCAGTCTGCCACTCCAGAGGCACTGTCCCTGACCACCACGCGATGTTGCAGAGGCGTGTCAACCAAGACAGCCCCACAACATCCAGAGACTTGAGATACTCAGGGCGGATCTCATCCACCCCCGGTGCCTTGCCACCGAGGAGCTTGCAAACCACCTCAGTGACTTCGGCTTGGGTAATGGATGAGTCCACCTCTGAGTCATCAGCCTCAGTCTCCTCAGTGGAAGACATGACGGTGGGATTGAGGAGATCCTCAAAGTATTCCTTCCACCGCCCCACAATGTCCCCAGTCGAGGTCAACAGCTCCCCACCCGCACTGTAAACAGTGTTGGCAGAGTACTGCTTCCCCCTCCTGAGGCGCCGGACGGTTTGCCAGAATTTCTTCGAGGCCGACCGATAGTCCTTCTCCATGGCCTCCCCGAACTCCTCCCAGTTCCGAGTTTTTGCCTCCGCAACTGCCCGAGCTGCAGCACGCCTGGCCTGCCGATACCCGTCAGCTGCCTCGGGAGTCCTGGAGGTTAACATGGCCCGATAGGACTCCTTCTTCAGCTTGACGGCATCCCTTACTTCTGGTGTCCACCACCGGGTTCGGGGATTGCCGCCACGACAGGCACCGGAGACCTTGCGGCCACAGCTCCGAACAGCTGCGTCCACAATGGAGGTAGAGAACATGGTCCACTCAGACTCAATGTCCCCCGCCTCCCTCGGAAGCTGGGAAAAGCTCTCCCGGAGGTGGGAGTTAAAGACCTCCCCAACAGAGTGCTCAGCCAGATGTTCCCAGCAGACCCTCACCATACGTTTGGGCCTGCCAGGTCTGTCCAGCTTCCTCCTCCACCAGCGGATCCAACTCACCACCAGGTGGTGATCAGTTGACAGCTCAGCCCCTCTCTTCACCCGAGTGTCCAAGACATAGGGCCGGAGATCAGATGAAACGACTACAAAGTCTATCATTGACCTCCGACCTAAGGTGTCCTGGTGCCACGTGCACTTATGGACACCCCTATGCTCGAACATGGTGTTCGTTATGGACAAACCGTGACTAGCACAGAAGTCCAATAACAAAACACCACTCGGGTTCAGATCGGGGAGGCCGTTCCTCCCAACCACGCCCCTCCAGGTGTCACTGTCATCTCCCACGTGAGCATTGAAGTCCCCCAGTAACACAATGGAGTCCCCAGTCTGAGCACTCCTCAGTACCTCTCCCAGGGACTCCAAGAAGGCCGGATACTCTATACTGCTATTTGGGCCATAGGCACAAACAACAGCAAGAGCCCTCTCCCCAATCCGAAGGCGCAGCGAGGCGACCCTCTCGTTCACTGGGGTAAACTCCAACACATGGCGGCTGAGCTGGGGAGCTATAAGCAAGCCCACACCAGCCCGCCGCCGCTCACCACGGGCGACTCCAGAGAAGTGGAGAGTCCAGCCCCTCTCGAGGGGACTGGAAAATAATCCAATATTACATATCTGTGAGTGGCAAAAGTATGTGAACCTCTAGGATTAGCAGTTAATTTGAAGGTGAAATTAGAGTCAGGTGTTTTCAGTCAATGGGATGACAATCACATGTGAGTGGGCACCCTGTTTTATTTAAAGAACAGGGATTTATCAAAGTCTGATCTTCACAACACATGTTTGTGGAAGTGTATCATGGCATGAACAAAGGAGATTTCTGAGGACCTCAGAAAAAGTGTTGTTGATGCTCATCAGGCTGGAAAAGGTTACAAAACCATCTCTAAAAAGTTTGAACTCCACCAATCCACAGTCAGACAGATTGTGTACAAATGGAAGAAATTCAAGACCATTGTTACCCTCCTCAGGAGTGGTCAACCAACAAAGATCACTTCAAGAGTGAGGCGTGTAATAGTCGGCAAGAACACAAAGGACCCCAGGGTAACTTCTAAGCAACTGAAGGCCTCTCTCACATTGGCTAATGTTAATGTTCATGAATCCACCATCAGGAGAACACTGAACAACAATGGTGTGCATGGCAGGGTTGCAAGGAGAAAGCCAATGCTCTCCAAAAAGAACATTGCTGCTCATCTGCAGTTTGCTAAAAATCACGTGGACAAGCCAGAAGGCTATTGGAAAAATGTTTTGTGGATGGATGAGACCAAAATAGAACTTTTTGGTTTAAATGAGAAGTATTATGTTGGGAGAAAGGAAAACACTGCATTCCAGCATAAGAACCTTATCCCATCTGTGAAACATGGTGGTGGTAGTATCATGGTTTGGGCCTGTTTTGCTGCATCTGGGTCAGGACGGCTTGCCATCATTGATGGAACAATGAATTCTGAATTATACCAGCGAATTCTAAAGAAAAATGTCTGGACATCTGTCCATGAACTGAATCTCAAGAGAAGGTGGGTCATGCAGCAAGACAACGACCCTAAGCACACAAGTCGTTCTACCAAAGAATGGTTAAAGAAGAATAAAGTTAATGTTTTGGAATGGCCAAGTCAAAGTCCTGACCTTAATCCAATCGAAATTGTTGTGGAAGGACCTGAAGCGAGCACTTCATATGAGGAAACCCACCAAGATCCCAGAGTTGAAGCTGTTCTGTACGGAGGAATGGGCTAAAATTCCTTCAAGCCGGTGTGCAGGACTGATCAACAGTTACTGGAAAAGTTTAGTTGCACTTATTGCTGCACAAGGGGGTCACACCAGATACTGAAAGCAAAGGTTCACATACTTTTGCCACTCACAGATATGTAATATTGGATCATTTTCCTCAATAAATAAATGACCAAGTATAATATTTTTGTCTCATTTGTTTAACTGGGTTCTCTTTATCTATTTTTAGGACTTGTATGAAAATCTAATGTTGTTTTAGGTCATATTTATGCAGAAATATAGGAAATTCTAAAGGGTTCACAAACTTTCAAGCACCACTATAAGTCGAAAACAAAACATAACTACTAATGTGAAGTAACAGCTTGGGGGAAAAATAAGTTGTGTACCACAATATATTTAGCATATATTATATGGACATGAGCATTTTACTGGGAACTACACCACTCGTATTTTTCATACCAGCTATATCCAGGACATGGAGGACCAAAACCATGACACAAATCTCTATATGCCACTCGTGAGGAAATTAATTGTTTTGATAAATTTGGGTAGTTGTACTTTTTGTTTGTGAATGTGTCTATATAATCAAACGAACATTACACATTTGCTTGAAGATATGAAGTTTATCTTCTCGTATTGAAACACTCACATTTTTCATTCGAAATACACTGTGGATCTGAGTGACACATTTTCCAATATTTCACTCAGATGACGTCACTCTCAGTGTTTTCTTGCTGACTAGACACGCGTTGTCAAAATGGTGAACCAGTTCAAAATTAAAATTCTTTTGATTAACTTGCGTTTTTTGTGGGTGTGTCCATATAATATAAAGAACATTACACTGTGACGTGAAGATATGAAGTTTATCTTCTCATGTTGAAAATATTTTCGCTTGTTCGCTCACTTGTGAATATGTTCACCACTCGAAGATAAACTTCATATCTTCATGCAACCGTGCAATATCCTCTATGTATGGATTACAGGTATAATAAATAGCAGCCAGACCGTTGACTGAGTGCTAAGGATCTCCTGGGCTTTCTTCACTATAGCCCTCAAATCCTCTACAAATTTTTCTTTCTCTGATTCAAGGACAAAGTCCTCTTCCACCTATAAAAAAAAGATTACAACAAATTTTCATTAGTTAAACATTTTCCTTCAATTCACCTGCAAGTCTGTTCCCATCAGCCAGCTCTCCCCTATCATATGAATGCTACTAACCAGTGACAGTGAACACGTGTTTCCTCAAATAGTCACAATTTTAAAAAGCAGCAGAATACACTCAGAGGTGTGCTATCTACCATCTTCTACATACATGAGCTCAACAAATCCCCACAATTGGCTAATGTTGCTGTGACTGACAGGAGAGAAAATGTTTGCTATCCATCCCACCCAGAGAACCAAGAATGCAAAATTACCTAGGTGGGAAGGATACCATACATCTTTTCTTTTGCACCACTTGGAAGCAGTTTGGACTTTGTTTTTCTTTAACAAGTAAGGAGACCAAAAATGTCTTACATTTAATGCTCTGTAATTAATTCATAAGAGTCAGAAATTCTAACCATATAATCTGCTATATCTTCAGGTGCATCTTCCTCAATATCAAACTTGAATGTGACCATCTTGTTACTGTGAGTTTCGAGCTGGCACTCCACCATGTTGTCTCCAATGTTTGATACCTAAAAATGCACAAGTTGTCATTTTACTTTTAACTTAAATATTTCCTGTCTGCTGTAGTTGTTCACTTTTGATTGATTAATAAATGTGCTGCAAGAACATCCTGTACAAAATATGGAAAACAGCAAATATGTACCTGTAGCATGCTTAGCTGAAAGTGAGTGGTTCTCTCAGGTCGTTGGTAGGAAGATCTCCGTTGAGTCTTTATTTTCTCCAGCTTTCCATTAACCAATGTCAACTGAGATTCCTCTCGACCGACTAGAGCAGAGCTAGGAGCAAAAGGAGACAAAAATTCAAAACGCCACAAGGTTCATTAAACAGATATCAAAGAAAGCATCCTAACCCATTAGTTTAAAAGGAAGGAAGGTAAGAGTCTGAAACATACCCTACTAAAGAATGACGGGTGGCAGATTGGTTTGGGCTCCCCTATTCATTTAGTTGAAGAGACAAACAAACATATATACAAACAAAAACAAATACCAACAGAAAAGGACAATCAGCTAAAATGTCAACATAAAATTACATTAAAAATAAGCAAAACAGAAAAGTGTACAAGTCGATATACACAAAACTTTGAAACAACAAGTATGATTCTGTAAGTATATACTGGTGCATCTCAAACAATTAGAATATCATTAAAAAGGTCAATATTTTCAAATCAGTTATTTAAGAAAGTGAAAATTTCATATATTCTAGACTCATTACATGTAAACTAAAATGTTTCAAGCATTTTTCTATTTGAATTTTGATAATTATGGCCTACAGTACAAGAAAAAAACCCGTATCTCAAAATAATAGAGTATTTTGTTTTGAGTTTGAGTAAAACAGTATAAATACTGTGTATCTCTTGGTCTAGTTCAGTACATGTAACCACAATCATGGGGAAGACTGCTGACTTGACAGTTGTCCAGAAGACAATCATCGACACCCTCCACAAGGAGGGTAAGCCACAGAAAGTCATTGCTGAAAAGGCTGGATGGGAAAGGTGCACAAGCAACAAGGATGACCGCAGCCTTGAGAGGATTGTCAAGAAGAGTTGATTAAAGAACTTGAAAGAGCTTCACAAGGAGTGGACTGAGGCTGGTGTCAGTGCATCAAGAGCCACCACACACAGATGTCTTCAGAAAAGGGGTGATAACTGTTGCATTCCTAATATTAAGTCACTCCTGAACCAGAGACAACTTCAGAAGCATCTTATCTGGGCTAAGGAGAAAAAGAACCAGACTGCTGTTCAGTGGTCTAAAGTCCTCTTTCCAGATGAAAATAAATTTTGCATTTCATTTGGAAATCAAGGTCCTAGAGTCTGGAGGAAACGTGAAGAGGCATAGAATCTAAGACGTTTGAAGTCCAGTGTGAAGTTTCCACAGTCTGTGATGATTTGGGGTGCTATGTCATCTGCTGATGTTGGTCTGCTGTGTTTTATCAAATCCTAAGTCAACACAGCTGTCTACCAGGAGATTTTAGAACAGTTCATGCTTCCATCTGCTGACAAGCTTTATGGAGATGCTGATTTCTTTTTCCAGCAGGACTTAGCACCTGCCCACAGTACCAAAACTACTACCAAACGGTTTGCTGACCATGATATTACTGTGCTTGATTGGCCAGCCAACTCACCTGACCAGAACCCCATAGAGAATCTATGGAGTATTGACAAGAGGAAGATGAGAAACACCTGATTAAAAAATACAGACGAGCTGAAGGCCACTATCGAAGCAACCTTCAATACCACCTCAGCAGTGCCACAGGCTGATCACCTCCATGCCATGCTGCATTGATGCAGTAATTCAGGGTAAAGGAGTCCCAACCAAGTACTGAGTGTATAAATGAACATACTGTTCAGAAGTTGGACATTTCTGTATTGTAAATCTTTTTTGATTGATCTTAGGAAATATTCTAATTATTTGAGATACTGGATTTCTGATTTTCATGAGCTATAAGCCATAATAATCAAAATTAAAACAAAAAAGTCTGGAAGTATTTCACTTTACATGTAATAAATATAGAATATATGAAAGTTTACCTTTTTGAATTAAATTATGAACAAAAACAAACTTTTTCATGATATTCTAATTGTTTGAGATGGACTAGTACTTGATTTGTAGGTGTTAATTGTTTCAATAAAAAAATCATAGGGTACCAAACAGAAATTACAGTGTTATAAAGTAAATTAAAAGAGATTATTGTTATAACTCTTTGCTGGTATAGGATGTCTTGAAGCAAAGCTATTAAAAAAAATTACATTGACAAGGGTGTGCATTTTGTACCTGTGCAATGCCCGACAATGCAAGGTCACAGTCTGCCACCAAGTTTAGGGGAAGGACAGTGCCATTAGAACCAGGGAGCTGTGAAGCACTGACAGGAGGAAGGGAAGTTGAAACTATATCCATTAGCCGAGCCTGGCTTAGCTGTGCCTCAGCTGGCACTGGGACATCTGAAGCAGCGGGGGCAAGCTGGGAGCCTGATAAGTTGGTAGTGTTGAGGGAGGTATGAGATGGACTGGAGGGTATCTGGAGGGGTTGCAGAGGAACTTGGGGGTACAGTGGCTGTGCAGATGTGCCTGGAGTCTCAGTGTATATGTCTCTGTGTGAGTGACCCTGTGATTGAATGTGTGTCTGTCCGTGGGTGTGTGTCTCTGACTGAGTGCATGTCTGACTGCAAGTATTGGCAAGCAAGATTGATTGAGGCTGGTGTTGTGGGGAAGGTGGTAGGCCTCCTACAACATGACTGTAAAGTGTAGCTGTCCGAACTTCTGTCTGACAGGGTTGCCTTGGTAAGTCATGTGATGGAACCACAGTATGCAAAGTAGATAGCAGAGGAGATGACTGTTGATTGAGATCTAGTGCCACAGCAGTTTGGTGGGATGGTGGAGGTTGCTGAATAGATGACAAAATCTGGGCCTGAACTTGCAACTGTACTGGCTGCTGCTGCACCTGTTGGACTTGCTGTGTTTGCTGTTCATACTGTTGAGGAACTTGAGGATGCATAAGAGGCATGGGTTGCATGACTGTATGAATGGTGATGCCACCTGGCTGCTGCTGTCCTTGCAGGGTAGGCTGTGTCTCTGCTTGGACTTGATTTTGAGCCTGGCCTGTCTGCTGTAAGTATTGCTGTGTGGAAGTTACTGTAGCAGGAACAGTAGTATCAGAGGCAATAGTACTTGCCCCTGTTACTGGAGACAGCACCATTTGCTGATTCTGCTGTTGCTGGTTTATACCCTGTGTAAAGTCAATCTGCACTGGCTGAAGGGCGTGTTGGACGAGTTGTGGGGCTTGAAGATACTGCATTGTGAGCAAGGCAGAAGGGGCCTGAACTTGAGACTGAATTTGGCTTGATATTTGAGTTGATGGTGGTATTGCTGGAACTTGAGAAAGGACAGGAGTAATGGTTTGATGTGGCATGACTTGAGCTGGAAGATTCTGTCCCTGTATGATCATTTGAGCCTGTGCCTCATTTGGGACATATGCCTGTGCCTGTGCTTGTGGTTGTGCTGAATCCTGCCTCTGTATTGGAGCTGAGAATGCTTGTGGACTCTTCAACTGAATGGGGCTAGGCTGTGCTAGGGATGGAACTATTGATTGTGTTGTTGAGAGACTTTGGGTCTGTAAAGGAAGTTGACCATGAATTTGTGTAACATCACCTTGTTTCTGTTGTATTGTCCCTTGAGTTTGAGCTGCTGTCAGAGGCAGTGCATGTTGGTCAGTGTGTACAGGGGTCTGCAACTGACTTGAAATTTGGGAGGTAACCATTTGTGGTGCTGACTGAGAAACAATTGTTGCCTGTGACTCCACAACAGAAATTCCATCTCGTGGCCCAGAGAGAACAGTTTGTTGTTGAACAAATTCTTGTTGGTGTTGCTCTTGGTTGTGTTGAGTAATACTTTTGTGAGACTGAAGGGGCTGTTGTTGTAATAAGGCTTGTTGCTGCTGCTCATGCTGAAGTAGAAACGGTTGTTGCTGTTGAACAGTTTCAAGACCTACTGCTTGCTGTTGCCTACTGTGTTGTTGCACAGGGGTTACTTGTTGGTCCAACTGTTGTTTATGTTGTAAAAACAAAGCTTGTTGTTGAAGATGCTGCTGGTCTTGCTGTTGCTTGAGTAGAACATGCTGCTGAACAGTTTCAAGAGTGACAGCTTGCTGTTGTCTGCTATGATTTTGCCCAAGGGCTATTTGTTGGCTTGACTGTTGTAAAAACAAAGCTTGCTGCTGAAGCTGCTGATCCTGCTGTTGAATGAGCAGACCCTGCTGCTGCTGAATAGACTCAAGAGAAACAGTTTGCTGTTGTCCACTGTGATATTGCCCAAGGGGTACTTGTTGGTTTAACTGTTTTTGTTGTTGTAAAAATACAGCTTGCTGTTGATGCTGCTCCTGATCCTGCTGTTGCTCAATTAGAGCATGCTGCTGCTGTTGAACAGTCTGAAGACCAACAGTTTGCTGGTCCAAATTTTGCTCTTGTAAGAATAAAGCTTGCTGTTGATGCTGTTCATTTTCCTGGTGTTGTTTGGGTAGTGCCTGCTGTGACTCTGTGTTTTGTTGGTGGTGCTGTACAGGAGTCTGCTGCTGAATCTGTAGTTCTCGCTGTTGTTGTACTAATATATGCTGCTGTTGGTCAATTTGTGGCTGAAAAGTTTGTTGCTCTGATTTGTGCATTTGTGATTGTATAAGTTGAAATTGTGAAATGTGCCGCAGTACGGACTGTTGCTGTTGTTCAAACTGTTGCTGCCATAGTAAACCTTGTTGATGATCCATTTGATGCTGCTTTTGCAAAATAACTTGTTTTTCCTCTAACTGCTGTTGCTGTTGTAAGAGTTTCACTTGTTGCTGTTGTAAAAAAGCTTGCGGTTGCTGATGTTTTAGCTGATTTTGCAAAAATGCTTCTTGCTCTATCTGTTGTGGCTGTTGCTCCGACTGTTGTGGTATTAGCATGTTCTGTTCTAACTGTGTTTGATTTTGCGCTAATAAAGACTGCTGTTCAAACTGTTGTTGGTGTAAAAGAATTTGTTGTTGTAGCAACAGAGCTTCTTTTTGCTCCAATTGCTGCTGCAATAGTGCCTGTCGCTGCTGCTCCCCTGTCTGTTGTAAAATAGCCTGCTGTTGTATTTGTTGCTGCAACTGTGGATTCTGTTGCTCCATCTGCTGTGTCACTTCAGAAGTTTGGTGCTGTTTTTGAATTTGTATTTCTTGCTGCTCTAGCTGCTGTTGTGAATAGATTGTGTGTTTTTTCTGCTGTTCCAATTGCTGTATACCATGAACTGTTTCTTGTTGCTCTGTAAGTGGTAACTGCTGAGGAGTTGACTGCATCATTGCTGACTTCTGGGGTTCAGCCTGACTTGGTACATATAATTGTTGATGGTTTTTTTGCATTAACAACTGTGGTTTCTGTTGCTGTTCCACTGAATGTTGCTGGATGGATGCTTTCTGTTGGACCTGCTGTTGAATAACAGACTGCTGTGGTTTAGGAACTCTGACAGGTTGCTGTGCATATACCTGTTGCTGTGGATCTATCTGCTGAGGGTGCACCAATGTCTGCTGTTGATGGTGTGGTATATATTGCTGCTGTGTTAGACTTGACTGCAGCTGCTGCTCCTGCAAAACTAGCTGTGTGTTCTCTATCTGCTGGGGTGGTATTCCAGCTGAAGTAGGGCACTGTTGCATTAAAAGGCCCTGCTTTTGAATTTGCTCCATCTGTTGTAATGCAACTGCCTGTTGTTGTGATGGTGGTTGTTGTTGTAGCAATGTAGTCTGCAGATCTAACACAATCTGTTGTTGTGGCTGAACTGCAGTTTGTTGGGGCAAAATTTCAGTCTGTGGCAGAGGTGCAACATTATGCTGGCTCTGTTTAGTTTGTGGCATCAGGTTGCTCAGAGATGATCCTATGGGGTCTGCAGAAAGAATGCTAATGGAGGCATGGTGTGAAACAGGGGTTAAATATGACTGTGTCTGTATAAGAGAAGCATGAGAAGTAACTGCCTCTTCTGACTGGGGAAGTGCTGTTTGTGTTATGTCTGTGGGGTATGATGCCAGTGACTGCAGGCATGTATGAATATGGCAATCATTGGAGACAGCATGTGGAAAGGAAAGAATTGAGGGAGAAAAAGACAGCAGAATAAGGATTAGTATGGATCATTAATCATCCAAGGGTAAGAGGACAATGCAGAACCTAAGCTTCAGTGCATGCTCTCAAAATGTTTCTACATTCTTTTCATTCTATGTGAGCTTTTGTTAAACTAAACGGGTGATATGATTTCAATTTGTATGTGATCATTTAGAAGCCTTGGAATTGTTATTACGATGATGATTTTTTTTTGGATAAATATGAGTTAATGTCATAAATGTTATATACAATCCACTGAATACATGTATGAAATATATGAAACCAAAATATTGCTAAAGATTGTCTCAATATAACAGAACTGTCAGAATTGTCAAATAATTCCCAGATCTCAATTACCTTTTAAACAACAATATGCTTTGAACAAAAAGACAGTTTCAGACAGATCAGCAAGCATCACATAACCCACATATGATCATGCAGGTGATCCAGCTATGCTGAGCTACACTCAATACGCCAAGCTGACCTGAGTTTGACTGTTTGTTTGGTTTGCTTTAACATGATTGGTCTTGAGCATTACCATAGTTTGTAATGCAGTATCACTATGCATTAAGAGTGTAAAGATACACACTGGTCATGATTCAATTCAATTCATGATACTGGCTTCATATATTTATTTTTATTATTTACTAAAAAAAAAAGTTTCTGATCCAGAGAAAATTAATTGATTGAAACATAGTAAGCTGCATAACGGTGCCTGAGGTGTCATTTTAACTGTAAATAGACTCCAATGTTGGCTAAAATATCAGGAAGTCCGCGACTTACTTCTTGGGAACCATAGATTGCAACAGTGTGGGGCTGGTGACATTTAAAAGCCACTGAAGATTTCTTTTTAACCATTATAACATGGTCATGCAATCTGATAACATATAATACATATCAGTCCATAGCTATAATGCATAGTATAATCTATGATCCAGGGCTACTGGGCCCAGTGTGCACTTTGGATATTTCAATTCTATGAGCTGCACAGATTGGGAATTTTGGTGTTCAAACAGTGAAACTGCATTAGATGCATAATAGAATGCTGATTTCCACAATGTGAATTGCAAATCGGGGCAGCACAGTTGTATAGTGGTTAGCACTTTCGCCTCAGAGCAAGAACATTATGGGTTTGAAACTCGCCACCAACTGAGGTCTTTCTGTGTGGAGTTTCCATCTTCTCTCCATCCCTGTGCAGGTTTCCTCCCACAAAATATATGTGGATTAGGTCAACTGGCTACTCTTAACATTCCACAGGCGTGAGTGCAAGTGTGACTTGTTGTTCATCTCAGTGTTAGCCCTGCAATAGACTGGAGACCTGCCCAGTGTGTACCCTGCCTCTCGCCCAAAGTCAGTTGGGACTGGCTACAGCTTCCTCCATGATTCTGACGGATAAGCAGTATACATAATGGAGGGATGGATGGAATTACACGTCAATGATGTACATCACCACATTTTTGCATCACTACACCTCTACTCTGTATGCATCAACAAATGGAAATTCAAAGTAATACCTTGAATTTTAACAAAAGTTAGTAAATTTATTTAGGGCTAAATAAAAACATGGCCTATCAAGGCTACTAGCCACTCATGATTTACAGTCATCATAAGTCACAAAACATATAATGACTTGCAATCTACATAACTATAGCTTGGCAATGCTTAATTAATTCAGCTTTATCAAAATGACAAATTCATGCAAAACAGACCAGACTGGTGCTGTAAACCTCAGCATAGTAGTAAGAAACAAGTTATTTGTAAAATGCAAAACGCCAAAATGGAAATTCAGTGGCAAACATCTGTATTTTACTCATATTACTTGCAACACTCAAAACATAGTGGCTGACTGTATAACACATTTGCACTTTGCATTACTTTATACTACAACCCCGATTCCAAAAAAGTTGGGACAAAGTACAAATTGTAAATAAAAACAGAATGCAATAATTTACAAATCTCAAAAACTGATATTGTATTCACAATAGAACATAGACAACATATCAAATGTCGAAAGTGAGACATTTTGAAATTTCATGCCAAATATTGGCTCATTTGAAATTTCATGACAGCAACACATCTCAAAAAAGTTGGGACAAGGGCAATAAGAGGCTGGAAAAGTTAAAGGTACAAAAAAGGAACAGCTGGAGGACCAAATTACAACTCATTAGGTCAATTGGCAATAGGTCATTAACATGACTGGGTATAAAAAGAGCATCTTGGAGTGGCAGCGGCTCTCAGAAGTAAAGATAAGAAGAGGATCACCAATCCCCCTAATTCTGCGCCGACAAATAGTGGAGCAATATCAGAAAGGAGTTCGACAGTGTAAAATTGCAAAGAGTTTGAACATATCATCATCTCCAGTGCATAATATCATCAAAAGATTCAGAGAATCTGGAAGAATCTCTGTGCGTAAGGGTCAAGGCTGGAAAACCATACTGGGTGCCCGTGATCTTTGGGCCCTTAGATGGCACTGCATCACATACAGGCATGCTTCTGTATTGGAAATCACAAAATGGGCTCAAGAATATTTCCAGAGAACATTATCTGTGAACACAATTTACTGTGCCATCCACTGTTGCCAGCTAAAACTCTACAGTTCAAAGAAGAAGCCATATCTAAACATGATCCAGAAGCACAGACGTCTTCTCTGGGCCAAGGCTCATTTAAAATGGACTGTGGCAAAGTGGAAAACTGTTCTGTGGTCAGACGAATCAAAATTTGAAGTTCTTTATGGATATCAGGGACGCTGTGTCATTTGGACTAAAGAGGAGAAGGACGACCCAAGTTGTTATCAGTGCTCAGTTCAGAAGCCTGCATCTCTGATGGTATGGGCTTGCATTAGTGCGTGTGGCATGGGCAGCTTACACATCTGGAAAGACACCATCAATGCTGAAAGGTATATCCAGGTTCTAGAGCAACATATGCTCCCATCCAGACGACGTCTCTTTCAGGGAAGACCTTGCATTTTCCAACATGACAATGCCAAGCCACATACTGCATCAATTACAGCATCATGGCTGCGTAGAAGAAGGGTCCGGGTACTGAACTGGCCAGCCTGCAGTTCAGATCTTTCACCCATAGAAAACATTTGGCGCATCATAAAACGGAAGATACGACAAAAAAGACCTAAGACAGTTGAGCAACTAGAATCCTACATTAGACAAGAATGGGTTAACATTCCTATCCCTAAACTTGAGCAACTTGTCTCCTCAGTCCCCAGACATTTACAGACTGTTGTAAAGAGAAAAGGGGATGTCTCACAGTGGTAAACATGGCCTTGTCCCAACTTTTTTGAGATGTGTTGCTGTCATGAAATTTAAAATCACCTAATTTTTCTTTTTAAAATGATACATTTTCTCAGTTTAAACATTTGATATGTCATCTATGTTCTATTCTGAATAAAATATGGAATTTTGAAACTTCCACATCATTGCATTTCGTTTTTATTTACAATTTGTACTTTGTCCCAACTTTTTTGGAATCGGGGTTGTATATGCACATCATCATAGCAATATCACACACACACACACACACACACACACATATATTTTTTTTTCTTTGTGTGTGTGTGTGTGTGTGTGTGTGTGAGAGAGACAAACCAACAAATTTATAAATATATGTGTATATGTTACCTGCACATCAGTATTAAGCCTGCCTGGACAAATACTCAGATAATTTAATGTGCATTGCTGTGTCCAGTGAAATTCACCCAATGATGAAAAAGAGTGAGAAAAGAAGATTGAACACAAAAGACTCAATCACCTGAGAATACTGCTGCATTACACCAGATGTAACCTGTGTTGTCACTGATTGAAAGAAAGCCTATGCAGCATGACTGTTAGGAGACTCACAAAATTTACGAAGTAAAGGAAATAAGTCACTCTTAAGTAGGCTTGGGCGGTATGGTGAAAATATCGTGTACCACGGTACGACAAAATACCGGTGATATATTTTTAATACCGTCAAAAATAAATATATTTGTATTTTTATCCAACTTACTCGAAACGACTGTAATGTCATTTTATTATAGTACAACCGTCTCTGGTACAGCGCGCGCACGCCACTGGATGGCAGTTTGTGGGTCAACAGCAAAGATTCTAGAATCTTTGGTCAACAGGCAGCAGCGACAGTTGGCCCAGTCATAAGGCCCAGTCAGTGCGTGAGGATGGCGACTGCAATTGATGGCGGTGTGGAATTAGTCAAAAAGGCCAATTCCTCAGCCATTGTCTGGGAGCATTTTGGTTTTCTGCCGAATGATAAAGGTGAGCCGAGCGGAGCGTGCACAGGCAGAACTGTCAGTATATGCGCAAGAGGACACAATCCATGCTGAAGAAAACCCGCTTGAATGGTGGAAACTGAATGAAACACGTTTGCCAATGATGTAAAAAGTTGCCCGCAAATACCTCTGCATATGCGTGACAAGCGCTGCATCTAAGCGCGTATTCAGTACAGCAGGAAATACGGTCACACCACAGCGTTGCCAACTGAAGCTAGATAAAGTAAATATGCTGGTGTTCTTGGCAAAGAATGTTCGATAGAAATTAAGAATTGCTTGTGGCCTACCACTACCAGAAATGTAAATTTAAGTTAGCGAATTATTTTCATTTAGGCTATTGGGAGCATGGGGCCCCATGTATGGTTTCTGTTCATGTTTGTTGTTTCTGCCTTGGATTGGCTATTGCACTGAATTGCATTATGTTTCGAGTTCTCTCCAATCACTCAGCTAAGGATGCTAACCTGTTTGCTTTGCATAAAGAGGCTTTTAGTGCATTCCTGATATTCTTCTAAATGGGCACAGCCTACTAGCAGACCGAAATAGCTTTATTTCATTACTTATATAGCCTATTTGCCTGTTTGAGTGGAAAAAAGCTACCTGTTATTGCTTGAATTAGGCAAAGTATTTTCTTTTGACTTACAAAAGATGTGATTTGAACTCACATGCAATGTTTTGTTTTCTGCTGGCTTTGTTGGCGTTTGCACTTCTTATTTTTATTAATGTGTGTTTTTATTTCCAACATTAATATAGGCCTACTTGATTGCTTGGCACTGAGTTCAAAAACATGTCATCCTGGCAGTTTAAATAAATGTCTTTAAACATTTCAACTGTTTGTTTTATAATGTCAAATACAGAATATCTAAAACAGAATAGATAACAAAAAAATGGAATAACAAAGAAACATAAATTACTATAGAATGTGAAGAAGATATGAAATAAAGCCTACAATAGTATATATACCTGTAAAACACACACACACACACACACACACACACACACACACAAAACGTAAATACCGGCATACCGGGGTATTTAGTCAGGAATATACCGGGGTATGAAAAAATGGATACCGCCCAAGCCTACTCTTAAATAAAGGAAATAAGTCACACTTGCTGTCATTTATTTGCTGCATCTTTTTTCTTTTCACCCCATCATTTTGATTGCAGTTATAGACAAAGTCTCAGAGCTCTTTTTCTTTTGCTTTAAAAGTTAAAATTGAATTTTTCAGGATACCATATTCTTTAGACAAAATGTGTTGCTTTCTCAGCATGCTTTAGAAGAAGAAGAAGAAGAAGAAGAAGAAGAAGAAGAAGAAACCTTTGTCACATGCACACTTCAAGCACAGTGAAATTCATCAGACAGTCCAGGATATGAAGTTTTCTTTGACGGTGTCATGTCCACATGCGTGCAGCAGCACGCCTCAAACTGCTACTCACGTACACTCACACAGCACCATTAGGACTAATTACTATGCACCTGTTCCGGATTAGAGTGCAATCACAGCACGCTTATAAGGACTCTTACTACACACAGATTTTGCGAAGTATACGCACTGTACCTTGTGTCCCACATTACCAAGCCTTTCATATCACTGTGTTGATATTCTGATTTCTAACTCTGTTTTGTATTTTGAAGTTTACCTTTTGTCTCTGCCTTTGATATCCTGTCTGTACCTCTGTGGCAGCGGGGGCATGATTGAGCGTTGGCTGTGAACGGCGCGGAGGCAGGTTGAACCAGCAGGTAACATGTGATGATGTGCACCTGTGTCGAATTACTGGCTATATATTAATCTATATCTCTGTGTGTCTTTCAGACAGCTAGGAATGGGAGAGAGAGCTGCGTCACCCCATGTGTGTGTTCATGTATACGTGTTAGTTGTCACTGAAAAGTGAAAAATAAAAAGAACACACCTGTTCTGAAGCCTGCTTCCAGTTCCTCTGTTTCCCACAAGTTAGAGAGTTGTTACAGCCTTGCTTTACCATTGCCTGTTTCTCGACTCTAATTTTTGATCACTGATTTGGATTTGTTTTCCAGTGTGTTTTTAAATAAAACTCTTCCAGTGGTTACAGCTGTCTATTGCCTGCATTTTCTGACAGACAGAGAGTATCTTATGTTTACAGGTAGCCATGACAACAATATGTACAGAGTAAAGACTCAAGTAAAATTGTTTTTAGCTCATCAAGTCCTTTTAAGGGATTTTTGAAGACAATGATTGCTGTTCTCAATAACTGTTCATGACTGACACCTAACCAAGGATAGTTAAGCATTTGTTTTATGGCATTAACGCATACTGTTAATTTGGCTGTGGACTTGATTACTTATTGTTTGCCTCTGTGGGGAACGTATGGCTCAGTGAAGTTTTTTTGAAGACCCCAACTCATTGTCATTAAAGGCGGGGGGCACAAACTTAGTTTGTTATCTGCGAAAGTTCGTAGTAAAAGAGTTTATTATAGCAGGGTTGCAGTGTATTTGTATCTCCTCTGCTCTGAACATTAGCAAGCATATGGGGGTGAGATGCAACTGCTGCACTCTGTATTACCTGATAAATGAAGAAACTGCTACTACCTTTGCATTTAAACAATGTTTTTTGTGTTTGATGCCCACTATGTAATTTTAAAACTGACTGATTCCAAGAGAGTGGTAGTTTCTGAGAATATATCACATTACACACACAAACACACACACACATACACATGACTCTGCCAGATGGTTGAGAGTGCGGTTATTGATAGCGGTTTTTAGTAAGGCAATACGTACAGATGTCCCAGTGGGATAACTGGTCTGAGTGTTAACAAAA
This sequence comes from Neoarius graeffei, assembly GCF_027579695.1. Lineage (NCBI taxonomy): Eukaryota > Metazoa > Chordata > Actinopteri > Siluriformes > Ariidae > Neoarius > Neoarius graeffei. Next base: position 26,694,478 of record NC_083581.1, on the reverse strand, counting down.
GAGATTCCAGAGTCGACTGCTGATGAACAGGGTTGGCTCTGTGCACCTGTAAATGATTCTCCACTGATTGCAGAGATTTTGTCTATTTCTGAAAAATGCAAAAAAAAAAAAACAAATACTCAGTGATCATTAGGAAAGAACCAAGATGAAAGGCATGGACACATTAAGCAAAGATCGTCTTAAATTACAAGACCTAATGTCATGCGCTCTAATTATTATGTTTTGTCAACTAAAAATAATTTAAAGATAATCTTCATGCAAATTTTCACTGTCAAGGTCTCATAAGACAAGTCGGATATAAAATCTCTAGTGTATGTTACCTATGGGGCCTTGTGCATTGCTGATTGGGATCTGTTTTTGAGTGTGTTGCTCCATCTCTGGCAGGTCCTCTCCCTCCCTGTGTCCCCCAGTGACCCCCAAAGAGGCAGCAGTAGGAACAGCAGGAGCCCCAGGACCCAGAGAGGAGGGGAAAGTAGTGAAAATAGTGGTGAGGGAAGCAGAAGCCAGGCCTGAGTCCCGCCTCTCCTCTAGGGCTCGCTTTTGTCGTGTTGCGCGGAACTTCTTAATCTGAGTTATTCTGTCTCGAATAGATTTTCCCACAACCTTTGCATCACTTTCATGGAAAAATCCAGACTTGACCTAGAAAGTACAGAAACAGAAAGAAAACAAGAGAAGAAGAAATAAATAAAAACAGTCACAGAAATATGTCTCAGATAATAACTGGATATGACAGGAAGTAGCTAATTTGTGGCTGTATAAGGGCTGATATCACTGATCATACTCGTCCATCTCAAACAATTAGAATATCATGAATAAGTTCTTTTTTTTAAATTTAATTCAAAAAGGTAAACTTTTATATATTCCATATTAATTACATGTAAAGTGAAATACTTCAAGCCTTTTTTGTTTTAATTTTGATGATTATGGTTTATAACTCATAAAAATCAGAAATCTAGTATCTTAAATTATTAGAATATTTCCTCAAATCAATCAAATAAGGATTTACAATACATAAATGTCCAACTTCTGAAAGGTATGTTCATTTATACATTCAATACTTGGTTGGGGCTCCTTTACCACTGCATCAATGCGGCATGGCATGAAGGCAATCAGCCTGTGGCACTGCTGAGGTGTTATTGAAGCCCAGGTTGATTTGATAGCAGCCTTCACCTTGTCTGTATTTTTGGGTCGGTGTTTCTCATCTTCCTCTTGACGATACCCCATAGGTTCTGTATGTGGTTCAGGTCAAGTGAGTTGGTTGGCCAATCAAGCACAGTAATATTATGGTCAGCAAACTATTTGGTAGTAGTTTTGGCACTGTGGGCAGGTAGTACGGTAAGTCCTGCTGGAAAAGAAAATCGGCATCTCCATAAAGCTTGTCAGCCGATGGAAGCATGAAATGCTCTAAAATTTCCTGGAAGACGGCTGCGTTGCCTTTGGATTTGATAAAACACAGTGGACCAACACCAGCAGATGACATGGCACCCCAAATCATCACAGACTACGGAAACTTCACACTGGACTTCAAACGTCTTAGATTCTGTGCCTCTTCACGTTTCCTCCAGACTCTAGGACCTTGATTTCCAAATTAAATGCAAAATTTATTTTCATCTGAAAAGAGGACTTTGGACCACTGGGCAATAGTCTAGTTCTTTCTCTCCTTAGCCCAGGTAAGACACTTCTGACATTGTCTCTGGTCGAGGAGCGGCTTGATATTTGGAACGTGACTGCTGTAGCCCCTTTCCTGAAGACGTCTGGCTATGGTGTCTCTTGATGCATTGACACCAGCCTCAGTCCACTCCTTCCGAAGCTCTCTCAAGTTCTTGAATCGACTTTTCTTGACATTCCTCTCAAGCCTGCAGTCATTCCTGTTGCTTGTGCACCTTTCCCAGCCAGCCTTTTCAGCAATGACCTCCTTTGGAGGGTGTCGACGATTGTCTTCTGGACAGCTGTCAAGTCTTCCCCATGATTGTGGTTGTGTGTACTGAACTACACCAAGAGATGGACAGTAGTTATACTCTTTTACTCAAACTCGAAATGAAACACTAATATTTTGAGATGCCTTTTTTAAATGTTCTGTGCTGTAGGAAATAATTATCAAAATTAAAATAGAAAAATGCTTGAAACATTTTAGTTTACCTGTAATGAGTCTAGAATATATAAAAATGTCACTTTCTTAAATAACTGATTGAAAATATTTAGCTTTTTAACAATATTCTAATTGTTTAGTATGCACTAGTATGTACACCTACCCTGGTCATGAAATAACCCAAAAATAATGCAAATAACAACATAATATTGATTATATAATAGTCAGAAAATAATATATGGTAAAAAAATAAGAATGCTGCTGGCCAGCAATATATTGCATATGAAATGAATTGATAGTTAATTTCATAATAAAAAAACAGGTATAATATTTGTATCATTCCTGATCAATATTGCTCTTTTCAGCTTTCTGCAGAGTGACCAGGTTGCAATGTACATAATCCTATTCAAGATATTTGTGATGGCTTGTGATGCCAAAAAAAATTGCTTGGGTTACTAAAATCAGGATCAAAATCTCATAGTTTAGTTATGAAAGACTAATAGAGGCAGTCATATTACAAGATGAGGTATCATTATGTAATGAAATTCATGTTAAAACCTGGCTCGATGCTGTGAAGGGTTTTTCTTCACCAAGGAATGCATTCTACGATCATCCACTTTAGTTGTCTTCCATGGTCTTCCAGGCCTTTTGGTGTTGCTGACTGAGCTTACCAGTGCTTTCCTTCTTTTTAAGAATGTCCCATATTGTTGATTTGGCCACTCCTAAAGTTTCTACAATCTCTCTGATATGTCTGTTTTGCTTTTACAGTCTAACAATGGCCTCCTTCACTTGCATTGACGCCTCTTTGGGGCACATGTTGAGAATTCCCATGAACAGCTGCAAAATGGCAATTCAACACTTGGAATCAACTCCAGACCCTTTATCTCCTTAATTTGTCATGAAATAATTAGGAAACAGGCCATAACTAACCATGAAACAGGCCATAACTAGCCATGAAACTGCTTATCAGTCAATTGTCCAATTACTTTTGAGCCTGTGAATATGGAGGGAGTTTGTAAAAAATGCCTGTAATTCCTAGATGATTAATGCAATATTTTTGTTAAAGGGCTTGAATTAAAGCAGAAAGTCTACACTTCAATCACATCTTGATGGCTTCATTTCAAATCCACTGTGGTGGTGTACAGAGAAAAAAATTACGTCACTGTCCAAATACATATACAAATATATATTTGGAAAGCAGCAGTGTACTAAGAAACACATAACAATAAACTTAAACATAATGAATCTTGTTTATGTAGCATGTATGAGCATACTTAAATTCCACCATGAGCTTCCTTATTCATCAATTTCTTAAATCTGTAGGATCAAACTCATGTCTGGTCAGAGTGCACGATGCTTGATTTGCAATTAAATAATCAAAATCAAATCAAACTCAATATAGCAAGTACTGTAAGTAGAGTAGATTACCGCGATTACCGCAAGTTGGCCTAGTGGTTAGTGTGTCTGCCTCTCAATCAGGAGATCACGAGTTCTACTTGCGGTCGGGTCATACCAAAGACCATCATAAAAATGGTACCTACTGCCATCTGGCAAGGCATGCTGCAATACAGATGCAAGTGGGGAGTCAAACTCTTGCGGTTACCAGAGGACTAGGCCCCCACTGTAACCTTAACTATGTAATAGGCGAGAGGCTGAGGGCTACAGAAATGGAGATTGGTGCCACCCTATGCGCCAAAAAAGGTGTGGGAAGGACTTTAGACTTTTTTTTTTTTTTTTAGTGAGGAGTACAATTAAAACATAAAAATGCATATGATATCCTTTAACATACTAAATGACATTTTATTCATTTTGGTTGTTTTTCAATATTTGAATAATTTGTCAGTGTAACAGTTCCCTGATGTGGGTGGAGTACAGAAGCACAGAAGGCGGGAGTTGATGTTCACACACACACACACACACTATTTTACTTATTTTAGCTTTTCAGCTTCACTCAGTCATACCGTCACACACGCAACACACACACATGCGTTGTGGTTAGGAGAGCTCCCCTCTCTCTGCTCTCTCCCTCCTTTTCTATCCTCTGTCACTGCAACACAGACACACAACATTAATTAAGCACAGGTGCATTGACTTTGCCACTCACCTTCCCCCGGCCCCGCCCTCCATTCACAAACTGATGCTAGAGTGACAGGTATAGAAAATGGCTTGTTTTGTAAAACAGTTATCCCCCTACCCCCCCCCCCCCTCCTATTTTTTTGTTTTATTAGATCTAACCTAATGGTATTAACCAATAATGTATTTATTTTCATGCCACTAGATGGCACTGTTGCACTGTCACACCGTAGTGGGTTGCCATGGAGACGGTAGCTCGAGCACTCAGAAAATAAATACTGTTTGCTTGAGCAAGACGTAATTTCTGTGTATCTGAATTGCATCTAACCCACAGTGCAACCCAGCCTGTGGGCCTTGTACCTGCCCAGATTCCCCTAGGTCTGGCGCCGGTAACAATTGGGGGCTCGTCCGGGATTAAGCATCCAAGGGCAGGGTGAGCAGTCACTGTGACGGTGAGACCAGGTGTCCAAGCTTCAGGGAAGGCTGCTGCGTTGAGCGTCATCCAGAGAGCGAAAGTCACTGGTGAGACATCACGATGGCCACAGTTACCCCACGGCAGATGCTGATCTTCCAGATAAACAAAAAGCTTCCAGCGCTGAGTTCCAGTCAACTGCAGTTGGTTGCCGGTTCAGTTGAAGATGGCAGCAAGAGCACTGAGGGCTTCAGTGAACCAGAGCTGTATGATTTTATCTTGGACTACACCAGGAGCGAGAGGTTGAAAGCGATGAAAGATGAAGGCATGGCTCAACTCCTCTCCCTCCAGGACCTGCTGCATGAACTGACATCAACAGACACCAGGTCTGGGGAGGTTTGTGTTTCCACCATTCACATGGACAGCAACACGCGTCTGCCACCCATGGACATTCACATGCACCCGTCACCCATGGACATTCATGCACCTGACACTGCGGGGATGCCAGCCCAGCTGAGTGTCGCTGGTAACCGCAGTGTCCACCATGGTAGGTCAAGCCTATCCTCCACTGTAACAGGCCAGGTTTTAAGGTTGTCTGATGTTACTGCTCTGCTTCCACGCAGAGAGTGTAAACTGCATGGTAGTCAGATATCCAATACAGGTTCTGACATGTCTTTTAAGGGTCTTTGTAAGCAGATTGACACTGCTTTACAAGAAGGGTTTAGTGAGGCCAAGATCATTAGAGCAGTTCTTAAAATAATTAAAGCAGGTACATTTAGGGATATGCTAACTAACCATGATGACCTAACAGTTAACAGTTTAAAGAGGTTCCTCCGTTCTCACATCAGAGATCAAAGTGTAACCGAGCTCTTCCAAGAATTAAGTAATGCCAGATAGCACGACAGAGAGAGCCCACAGCAATTTCTGTATAGACTCATGGGATTAAAGCAGAGGGTTATTTTTGAGTCACAGCAGCCAGGTGTAGAGTTTAGCTATGACAGGAGGCTTGTGCAGGGTACTTTTCTACACACACTCTACCAAGGTCAAAATGAGAGAAATAGGTATGTTAGACATGACATCAAAACGTTTCTTGCTGATCAGCAATTTAGTGATGACTTTCTGTTAGAACAGATGACTGTCCATGACTGAGGAAGAGGGTAGGTTAAAGCGCCTGGGTGCCGTATCTAAGTCCCGACCAGTGACTGTAAGTGTTGCCCAACATGACGGTAATGCACAGACTGACACAACTACACCGACTCTAGTTGATGCCGAGTTACAGGCTAACCATGATGCTATTAAACAACTGACTGCACAAGTGTCTTCTCTGACCCGACACATGACCCTCGTTGACAGGTTGGCAGAACGCATACAGTCTGGTGGCCCTGGTACTTCCATCAGTCATCCACAGCCACTGTCAGTCGACAAAAAGGGTAGATGCAAGGACTGTGTCACAAGCGGAACCATGAGCTGTCCCCATTGTTTTGTCTGTGGCCAGGCAGGACACCAAGCCATTGGCTGTTTACAAAGAAGGTCATCGGGAAATGGGAAGAGGTCACAGGAGAAGGGCAGCCAGTGACCGTGAACAGTGTTACGCCCACAGTTAAGCTTAAGCCGTCAGTCTCACCATGCCAACCAGACCCAAAGAGATGCATTGCACAGCTCATAGGGAAACGTTGTACCGTATCCTGCAACATCAACGGTCTGCCTATTGAAATGCTTTTAGACTCAGGCGCTCAGGTGACGATGATCAGCAAAACCTGGATAGACAGTGCATCACCCCATGTCAAAATCCAACCACTTCAGTCCCTCTTTGCCGATCAGTCTTTTGAAATTTCAGCAGCAAATGGTACACAAGTTCTCCTGGATGGCTGGGCTGAGGTTGATCTGCAGATTTGTAGTGAGTGCCACGGGTCTGTGACTATTAGAGTACCCCTGCTTGTCAGTCCAAATTGTCACTGTCCCCTGTTAGGTAGCAACGTCTTAGCCGAGATCATCAAAGAGCATGACAACACCCTTAATGTGACTGCAATCCTGACTGATGCTTTGAGTGTCTCAGAGAACACCGTCGAGGCTTTAGTCTGTGCCCTCCAGATCACCAACACTGACGAGACAGCCTTGTGTACTGTGCGTACCGGCAAGAAAGGTGTCACTATCCCTGCTGGTGGAGTCTACGAAATCAGGTGCCGGGTTAGGGAGTTGTCAGGGAATCATACCATGCTGTTCCAGCCTCTCATGGAAAACACCTGCCCCGAGGGTCTAGAACTGTTTACTGCCCTAGTCGACGTTCCTTGTGGGTCATCAAAATGTATTAAAATTCCCATCCAAAATGCAACCCGACATGCCATTTACCTGACCCAGAGAACCGCTCTTGGAACTCTTGAGGAGGTGGCTGATGTGAAACATGTCCTGGGTCCTGAGCACACTCAGCGTGACGTTGTCCAAACCTTTTCAGCTCAGATAAACACAGTGACTTACCTGAACGATGAGCAAGACAAACAGACTTTGCCTAAGATCAAAGACAGATGGCACCCCCCTGTTGACGTATCACATCTAGCAGAAGATGAACAGAGAGTAGTGAAGGAAATGTTGTTCGATGAGTCAGACGTGTTTGCGAAAGACGATGCTGACAATGGTTGTAGTATTCCTGACCTACAACTTAGAAGCAACCTCACAGATGAAACACCTGTCCAAAAATCTTACAATGCCATCCCAAAGCCCTTGTATCGAGAGGTAAAAGACTATGTTCAGAACTTGCTTGACCGTGGTTGGATCAGAAAATCCACCTCAGCTTACTCTTCTCCAGTGGTCTGTGTGAGGAAAAAGGACATGAGCCTGCGGCTCTTCCGTGGGCTGAACAGCAAGACCATCCCCGACCGTCATCCCCTTCCACGCATCCAAGACCTTCTGGACAACTTAGGAGGCAACTCATGGTTCTCCATACTTAACCAGGGCAGTGCCTACCACCAAGGCTTTGTTGAAGAGAGCTTCCGCCACCTCACTGCTTTTAGTACACCTTGGGGGTTTTACAAGTGGGTGCGCCTCCCATTTGGCCTCATCAATGCCCCAGCAGCATTTCAGCGCTGTATGGAAGGCATGCTGGCTGGTCTGAGGGATGAATGCTGTTCTCTTTACTTGGATGATGTCCTCTGCTTTTCCAAGACATTCCGTGGGCATGTTGAGGACTTGAGATGAGTGCTGTGTTGCTTACGAGAGCATGGTGTGAAGCTGCACCCAAAAAAGTGTGAGCTGTTCAAATGCCAAGTGAGGTATGTTGGACACCTGGGCACAAGTGAAGGTGTTTGGATAGACCCAAAAGACCTGGAAGCGGTGTTGCAGATGAAGGAGAGACAGCCAAAGAATGTCGGAGAGGTCCGAGCTTTACTGGGCTTCTTGGGCTACTATCGCTCATTCATCCAGGACTTTTCCAGAATAGCCTGACCACTGTTTAAGCTCCAAGAACAGCCTGCTGGGTCCAACAAGAGTCCTGTTACAGCAAAGTCCACCCAGAAAGGCAAGACCAGTGGCCAGTTACCATCCAGGACACCAGTTCAGTGGACCCCTGAACACAGTGCTGTTGTGTCCCGCCTTGTGGACATGTTGATCAACCCCCTGATCTTGGCCTACCCTGACTTCAATTTGCCATTTGTCCTGCACACCGATGCATCCAATGAAGGTTTGGGGGCTGTGCTCTACCAGGAACAGGATAGTAAACGCCGGGTTATTGCTTATGGGTCCAGGTCGCTCATGCCTGCTGAAAAGAATTACCACCTCCATTCAAGTAAGCTTGAGTTCCTTGCCCTGAAGTGGGCCATCTGCAATAAGTTCTGGGATTATCTGTATTATGCACCAACATTCACTGTGTATACAGACAACAACCCCCTCACCTACGTCCTGAGCATGGCCAAGTTGAATGCTGTTGGACACCGCTGGGTTGGTGAATTAGCTGACTTCCACTTTACCATCAACTATCGGCCAGGCAAGGCAAATGTTGACGCTGACACCCTGTCCAAGTATCCAGTGAAGCTCCAAGATGATTTGTTGGAGTACTCTAAGATACTGCTACCTGAGGTTGTGTCTGCCATCTGGCAGGGGAACAAAGCTGAGAAAAATGAGGATGTGCCCCGGGCTGCTGCCCTTCAGATTTTCGCCGGTGACGATGGCCCTCCCCCAGTGAGTATGCCCATGTTCACCCCAGAGGACATCAGAAATGCCCAGAAAGAGGATGAGTCCATTGGCAAGGTGATCCAGTTGAAAAGGAGTGGATGGAATCCAAGAGATAAAGACCAGAGGCCAATACAACCAGGAACACAATGGCTCATACATGAGTGGAACAGGCTCAAACTGGAAAAAGGAATTCTGTACAGGTGGTCAGGACAAAATCAACAGCTAGTCCTTCCCAAAGCACTCAAGTCAACTGTGCTCAAACACCTGCATGATGACATGGGACATGTCAGAGCTGACAAAGTCATCCACCTTGCAAGGCAGCGGTTCTACTGGTCTTTTATGCAGCATGACATTGAAGATTACGTTATTCGCCAGTGCTCATGCATTAAGCAAAAGCGACCTACTGTCCATGAGAAAGCACCAATGGGCTCAATCACAACCAGTGCCCCTTTTGAGCTGCTCTCTGTCGACTACATGCACCTTTATCCCAGTAAAGGTGGCTACGAGTACATCCTTGTGGTAGTAGACCACTTCACCCGCTTTGCTCAGGCCTATCCAACTCGAAATAAGTCTGGCAAAACAGCAGCTGAAAAGATCTTCTACGATTTCATTCCACACTTCGGGTACCCTCAAAAGCTTCACCATGACCAGGGCCGGGAGTTTGAGAACACCTTGTTTCAGAGACTCCAGCAGCTGGCAGGAATTTCTCACTCCCGAACTACTCCTTACCATCCACAGGGGAACCCTGTCAACCGTTTGAACAGAACCCTTCTCCAGATGCTCAGAATGCTCCATGAGGAAAAGAAGGCAGAGTGGAAAGACCATCTCCCCAGCATAGTCCATACCTATAACTGTACAAGACATGAGGCAACAGGCTACTCACCTTTCTTTCTCCTCTTTGGAAGACATCCACAGCTCCCCATTGACCTGATCTTCAACCTTGACCCAGGTCGGCAAGCACAGACACGGCAGGAATATGCCCAGACCTGGGCTTCATGGATGCAGGAGGCATACCGGATTACCTCAGAAAACAGCAAGAAGTCCTCTGAGAAAGGAAAAAGGCACTATGACCAGGGTGCCAGGGGCGCTCTGCTGCAACCAGGTGATCATGTGCTTGTCAGGAACCTGTTTGAGAGAGGTGGCCCAGAAAAACTCAGATCTTACTGGGAAGGAAAGATCCACCGTGTCATCGAGAGGCTAGGAGACGGTCCAGTTTATCGTGTCCAAGCAGAAACAGGTGACCGAACCCTCCGTATTCTCCACCGCAACCTCTTCTTGCCTGTCAGTGACTTGCCAGTCAGCCATGAGGAACGCGATACTGGTGTGAAGAAGCCACAAAGACAGAGACATCATGTGCAACCGAGAGAAGCTACCAAGTCAGATTCCAGCACCTCCTGTGATGAGGGAGAGTGCTCATACAACCCCAGACTTTTACCTGTGTATGAGAGGAAGGCTGTCAGGCACCACTCACCTCAACGTGAGCTACACAGCAAGCTGAGGGCTGTGGCTCCAGCATATCAGCCTTTGAACCGAGCACTGGAGTCTGAGGATGTCTGGCAGGCAGAATCATCTGACCCTTTGATGACAGCAGAAACAATGCCCGCACCATGAAGGGTAGATCCGTCCCCAGCTGTGGAAGGACAGGAACAACACATGGATGATGCTGTGGAGAGTGGAAGTCCTCAGGATCCTGAGACATATGTTGTGCCTGTTCCTCAGCCAGTGCAAGAGGTGGAACAGCAACTGTGGAGGCCCACTAGACCAGTGAAACCCAGAAGCCTCTTCATGTATGACCAGTCAGGAGAACCTTCCTACCAGCCTTGGAGAATGGGAGCAAATGCCATGTACTGTGTCCCGCATCCCATGCTCACCTACCCAGTGTTTCCTGAGATGTGGTACTACCCTCCCCAAGCTGTGTGGACATACGGAAGAATTGACGGTGACCAGAACATTGACATTGACAGACAATCTTACTTACATACTACTTACCTGTCCTTCCAACTGTTAACTCTTTATCCGATGTTCTGGCCAAAGACTTACTTGACAGACAGTTGACACTGTAGACTTGACTTTACCCTTTTGACTTAAATGCTTTAGTTCTAGATGTCAGGAGACATCTTTTAAAGTAGGGGAAAGTGTGACAGGTATAGAAAATGGCATGTTTTGTCAAACAGTTACCCCCCTACCCCCCCTCCTATTTTTTTTGTTTTATTAGATCTAACCTAATGGTATTAACCAATAATGTATTTATTTTCATGCCACTAGATGGCACTGTTGCACTGTCACACCGTAGTGGGTTGCCATGGAGACGATAGCTCGAGCACTCAGAAAATAAATGCTGTTTGCTTGAGCAATACGTAATTTCTGTGTATCTGAATCGCATCTAACCCACAGTGCAACCCAGCCTGTGGGCCTTGTACCTGCCCAGATTCCCCTAGGTCTGGCTCCAGTAACACTAGGCCATGCCCCCACTGCTACATACCTCCACCAACTGACTCAGGCCAGGGAGCCATCCGGCCTGCAGCAGACTTCCCCCCGACGGGACAGGAAGTCCACCACTACCATCTGTACCCCCGGCCTGTGGACCACCTCAAATTTAAATGGCTGGAGGGCTAGATACCAATGGGTGATCTGCACATTGGCATCTTTCATGTGATGGAGCCACTGGAGGGGCACGTGGTCTGAACAGAGGGTGAAAGGGCACTCCAGCAGGTAGTACTGCCTACTTGATGGCCGAGCACTCTTTCTCAATGGTGCTGTACTTATTCTTGCACATCGAGAGCTTGCGGAGGATGTACAGCATAGGGCATTCCTTGCTCCCCACCTTCTGGGACAAAATGGCCCCCAGCCATCTGTCTGATGCATCCATCTGCAAAATAAAGGGGAGAGAGAAGTCAGGGGAGTGTAAGAGTGGCCCCACACACAGTGCAGCCTTTACCCTGGTGAAAGCCTGTTGGCACTGCTTCTTCCACTGGACCGGATCTGGTGCTCCCTTTTTAGTTAGATCAGTCAGCAGGCTGGTGACATCCGAATAATTAGGTATGAACATACAATAGTAGCCAGCCAGCCCCAGGAACTGTCTCACCCCTTTTATGGTCTTAGGCCTTAGGCAGACCGCAATTGCTGCTGTCTTGTCAATTTGGGGACGCACTTGCCCATGACCCAAGTGGAAACCCAGATACCGTACTTCCACCCACCCAATTGCACACTTTTACAGGTTGGTTGTGAGACCCGCCCACCTCAGCGACTCTAGGACGGCCCTAAGGTGTTCTATGTGCCGTGGCCATTCACTGCTGTATATAATTATATCATCTAAGTAGGCTGCCGCATAGGTGGCGAGGGGGCAGAGGATCTTGTCCATGAGCCGCTGGAATGTAGCGGGAGCCCCAAACAACCCAAAAGGAAGCGTGACAAACTGCTGTAATCCAAACAGTGTGGAAAAAGCTGTTTTCTTTTGGGATAGAGGAGTCAAGGGGCTCTGCCAATATCCCTTCATCAAATCCAGCGTTGAATAAAAGTGAGCAGCACCTAACCGATCAAGCAACTCATCAATGCGAGGCATTGGGTACGTGTCGAATTTAGACACTGCGTTGACTTTTCTATAGTCCACACAGAACCGGACTGACCCGTCTGCCTTGGGTACCAGGACAACCGGACTGCTCTAGTCACTGTGTGACTCCTTGATTATGCCCATGCCAAGCATGGCCTTGAGTTTGTCCTGAACCACTATTTTTTGTGTTCAGGTAAGCGGTAAGATTGGCTACGCACCACCACCCCCGGGGGCATTTCAATGTGGTATTCTATGAGGTGGGTGTGGCCAGGAAGGGGTGAGAACATGTCAGAAAATTCCTCCTGCAACTTGGCTACCTCTGTGAGTTGAGCCGGTGAGAGGTGGTCTCCACAAGGGACTGGAGCAGTTCGGGTTGTGGTTTTGGTTGTTATTACTTCCGGCCCCAGCTCCGCCTTCTCAGGAACTACCAATGCCAATGCCACAGGGACCCCCTCATTCCAACGCTTTAATAGGTTGAGGTGGTATATTTGTGGAGCCCCACCCCTATCCATTTGCCTCACCTCATAGTCAATGTTCCCAACTCGCTGTGTGACCTCGAAGGGCCCTTGCCACTTGGCGACTAATTTGGAACTTGACTTGGGCAATAATACGAGTACTTTGTCTCCCAGAGTGAACTCTCTAAGGCATGTGCCCCTGTCATACAGCCGGGCTTGACGTTCTTGTGCCTGCCACAAATTCTCCTGGGTTAAGTGCATGAGGGTGTGGAGCTTTGCATGTAGATTGAGAACGTATTGAATTTCGTTCTTACTAGTTGACGGTCCCTCCTCCCAATTTTCCTGCAGCATGTCCAAGATGCCACGCGGCTTTTGTCCATATAATAATTCAAACGAGGAAGATCTTGTGGAGGCTTGCGGGACCTCTCGTACTGCAAATAACAGGGGCTCAAGCCATCTGTCCCAATTACGTGTGTCTTTCTGAATTAGATTTTTAAGAGTTTGATTAAACTTCTCTACCAAACCATCTGTTTGTGGGTAATAAACGCTGGTGCGGATGGATTTAATTCCCAACAACCCATACAGCTCGCGCATACAGCGATGGCAGTGGACCCACTCCACCGTTCCTTCTGGAAGTCAAGAGGTGAACTGTTCCAGTGCCACCAGATTGATGATCTCATCAGCGTTGCGGTCTTCTGCCCTCAGCCACTGTCGGCAGGCGTCCCGGAGTTGCTGGCCGAATGCAAATGGCCGGCTAGCCGACCTCCTCCAACATCAGTGTCCAGAAGCACTGGCGATGTTGTTCCGGGGAGCGGCCAACACGCTGCAGGGTGGTTTTCTTCAGGTCGGCATATATGAGCAGGCTGTCAGCAGGAAGCTAGAGTGCTGTGAGCTGCGCCTTGCCAGTCAGAAGCGGGAGGAGGCACGCCGTATGCTGCTCAAGTGGCCACCCTCATATTTCGGCTGCTTGCTCAAAGAGAGGGAAGAAAGCTTCCAGGTCATCCTGCAGGCCCATCTTCGAGAGGGTGACACGAGGAGGGTCCGCTGGGGTGACGGTCGAAGCCCCTGCCGATGCGAGCAGATGCCAGAACACCTGGCAATCTTCCTGCTGGGCCAGCATCAAGGCTTCAAAGCGTTGCTCTTACTCTTTCTGGAGGGCGGTCAGTGCTGGATGCTGGTTCTGCTGGGTGGTAGCGAGGGCCTGGATGAGCTCTTTGAATGGGGAGGACTGCATGTGGTGGGTCCCTTCTGTATGTCCTGGGTTTCGGCACCACTGTAACAGTTCCCTGATGTGGGTGGAGTACAGAAGCATGGCAGGTGGGAGTTGATGTTCACACACACACTCTTTATTTTACGTATTTTAGCTTTTCAGCTTCACTCACTCACACCATCACACACGCAACATACACATGCATTGTGGTCGGGAGAGCTTCCTTCTCTCTGCTTTCTCTCGCCTTTTCTATCCTCTGTCACTGCAACACAGACACACAACATTAATTAAGCACAGGTGCCTTGACTTTGCCACTCACCTTCCCTGGCCCCGCCCTCCATTCACAAACTGACACTAGGCCACACCCCTGCTGCCACAGTCAGTATTTCATTTACTTTAATTTCTTCTTCTTTTGACTGCTCCTGTTAGGGGTCACCACAGTGGATCATCATGATCCACATATTTGATTTGGCAAAGGGATTTTTTTGTCTGTTATTTTTTAAACACTAGATGCCTTTCCTGATGCAACCCTCCTCAATCTATCTGGGCTTGGGACTGGCACTAAGTATGCACTGGCTTGTGCAACCCCAGTGGCTGGGTATTTTTACATAATCTGCAAAGTCTTCGACCTGTGGGGGAAACCGGGACACTCGGAGGAAACCCATGCAAACACAGGGAAAAGATGCAAACTCCACACAGAAAGGCCCCTGTCAGCCATGAGGTTCGAACCTGTAACCTTCCTGTTGTGAGGTGACAGGGCTAACCACTCAATTAAGGATCCTTTTATAGTTTTTCCCTTATAGTACCTCATAAGTCAGAACCTTGAGGCTTGGCACGGCATCACCCTTCTCTTCAATACCTCAGAGCTGCAAAAGCTAGAGGTTCAGGAAGGAAACTTGCCTATTTTTACAAATAAAGCTTTTTGTGACATTTTCTACCTCATTTTGGCATTAGAAAGCTAAAACAACAACAACAACAAAACCTTACAGAAACTTGTTTTTTTTTCATCTCTGTATTTAGTTCTTTCCTCAGCTCTTGGATGACTGAAGCTTTCTGAATGCTTTCTTGTTATTGCATTTTATTTTGTAAATATTATACTATGTATAAATTAGAGATTGTTTATTGTAAATGATATATATATATGAGGTTAAACTGGGGCATTGTAGTCTGATGAATAACGGCAAGTATTTTATAAAAATAATAAATGCTTCTTCATAAATTTTAACTAACAAAAAATATTAGAAAAGGAGAGAGAGAATGGCAGGGGAATTAATAAATATTATAGAATAATATAGAATAAATAATGTTGAGGCTTTCCAAAAGTCCATGCTCTTAGAATGCTGAGTATGTATGCAGTAACATCATAATATTATAAAGGATAACATCACCTTTAGGGATACTAATTACAAAACATCTAATGAAGTAATTAGTTTTATATTTTATCATGTCTGTACTGATTTTAGTAACTGCCAAGTTAATTCCTCAAAAGTAAAACTTATTCGTGAATAAAACCATTCCGGATTATTCCATGGCTGACTCCCTCACCATCTCTAATGCCACTTCCTCTGCACTGTCATTCTCCAGGTTGTAGCTGAACTCAATGGCCTCATTGTCCTTGTGCTTTCCCTTCAGTTTTTTAGGCTCCTCCACCCAAATGCGCAGTGCCAGACAGTCCTGACTACCTGTGTCCTCTTCCGCCAACTCCACTCGCACGCCTGTGTCCTCGCCAAAGAAGGCATGGTTCAGCAAGTCCTTAATGGAAAGCCTAAGTGCAAAACAGCCAGATTTAAAATGCATTACCTATGCAGTGTGTATGCTATAATAAAAGGAATAAACAGACATGCTTACCGCTCGTCTCGGTTCTGCCGAATGCAGCCCTCAATGATTTCCTTAATTTCTGGATCGTTCACTTTATCAAAACTGGCAGGCTTGATCCCCTGCAAACAGAGACATGTAGTCCATCATTCATTTCAAGTAAAGATGACTTGGAGATGGCACAACTAATAAAGACACTGAATCGAATCTTTCCATTCAAAAGCAATAAAAACCAAATGCTTTCTCTGAGCCTTACGCTGGTGACCTTGCGGTAGATTTGGGCAGCATTTTGACACTCAGAATAAGGATACTCAGATGTAGCCATCTCAAGCATACACATGCCAAAGGCGTAGACATCCACAGACTCATCATAGTGTTCCTCATACATCTCTGGAGCCATGAACTCTGGGGTACCTGAGCAACAATGCCACAGTTAGAATAAGAATGATACTTATATTCCCATGGTTTTAGTTTAGTAACATTTACATGCTTTAAAAAGAAACCTGGTTTTGGAGAATTGGAGAAAGTTGTCCAGTGGAAAGGAATATTTCATCCATTCTTAATGATATTTGAAATGCTCCTTCTGGTTTGATAAATTAATAGATTTAACAGATAAAGCCTCATCAATGTTCTTCCTTTCAGTTGAGATTTACCATCTGTTACCATCAGATACTTGTCTCTTTACTTACTTACTATGTCTCAGTGCATGAGTGACCATGAGCAAAACTTTACATTCAGCATGATTTTAGAAAGTGGAAAATCTACATGCAATTATTTATTGTTTGTTCTGTTCTGAACATTTGGACTACCACTAACAATTAGTTCCAAAATCAATAAGTATTGACAGCAGTGTGTGCATGCACACTAAAATCAATAATGTTGTGCTGAAATAAATGCTGAACAATGAGCAACAAGAGAGGACTTTGAATTAAAACAGAGAAGACATTGAAACAAAACATAAATGCAAGCGAAACCACCAATTAAGTATGTGACAGCTACAGTGATACAGTTGTAGGGTTGCACAACAGCAGTGATGATGACAAATCTATGACACGTGAGCCCGTAAACACACCGATTACACTCTTGGCAAAGGATGTCCTCATGAGTGTGGCCAGGCCTAAGTCTCCGATCTTCACTGAGCCTGTGGGGCCTGTGATAAAGATGTTGTCGCACTTTAAGTCACGATGCACAATGGGCGGTGTACGCGTATGCAGGAAATGCAGGCCCTTCAGGATTTGCCTGCACCAGCTGCGCAGCACCTTCGGTTTCATAACCTTAAAGCGCTTAAGGTATCTATAAAGCACACAGCCAACAGAGCAATCACTCATAACAGGTTACAATGTCTGGTGTCTTAAAAATCTGAAATATTTCCTGTTTGTACACCATTTACTCTTTTTTTATTCTTGTAATACTTAAATATTAAATGAAAAATAATGATACCCTGGTCAAACAAAACAAAACAGTACTCAGTTTCCATTACATAACAATTCTTGGTGTTAATACTGAATATGAACAGGCAAGTGTTAACTAGCATCATGTGATTAAGAACTAAGAATGGGTCAGTAGTAGAATGGCTTAAAGCACATCACCATAGAAACTAAACTCGGTGAAGACAGGTTCTTTGACACTGTCGCTATAGCCTTAGGAGTATAAATAACCTGGGCCTCTGATTTATTGCAATGCTTGGGTACTGACGTTTTAAGTGTTCCAGAGGTCATGAGCTCTGTAACAAGGACGATGCACTTTTTTCCTCGGAGAGTTGACTCCCAGAAGTCGTAGAAGCGCACAATGTTGGGGTGCTGGAGGCCTTTTAGCATCTCAGCTTCCTCTTTGAAGCGCTGCTGCTCAGCCTTGGTCAGCTTCCCATCCTGAAGATCACAAACACACACACACACACGCACAAAGATCAGACTGGGCCAAATCATGCCGTATGAGTAAAACACTAATGTTTATAAGATGACATTTTGATATATAGTTTTTTATTTCGGCGGCACGGTGGTGTAGTGGTTAGCGCTGTCGCCTCACAGCAAGAAGGTCCGGGTTCGAGCCCCGTGGCCGGCGAGGGCCTTTCTGTGCGGAGTTTGCATGTTCTCCCCGTGTCCGCGTGGGTTTCCTCCGGGTGCTCCGGTTTCCCCCACAGTCCAAAGACATGCAGGTTAGGTTAACTGATGACTCTAAATTGACCGTAGGTGTGAATGTGAGTGTGAATGGTTGTCTGTGTCTGTGTGTCAGCCCTGTGATGACCTGGCGACTTGTCCAGGGTGTACCCCGCCTTTCGCCCGTAGTCAGCTGGGATAGGCTCCGGCTTGCCTGCGACCCTGTGGGACAGGATAAAGCGGCTAGAGATAATGAGATGAGATGAGATGAGTTTTTTATTTCATTAATATATCATGAAATCATGAGGTCAGTTTTATTCTTGATGTGTTTCAATCTCAGAATAATTTATACAATGGCAACAGCGTACAAATAAACATAATCCAATTGTAGGAATTACAGATACAGAACAGTGGCATCAGAGCCAAGGACTAGCATGTGATTTGAATTGCCCTTTTAAAAATGTGCTTATTGAGAGGAATGTTGAAAGCTTTAGAGCTATTTATTTGTGCTGTACAAATGTAACCCTGCAAAATATGCTAGGTTATGCTGGCAGCATATGCAAGGGTGGGTGGGGGTGATTTCAGAGGGCTTAAACAATTTGGAAACGTGCATCAGTGGCTTATCGATGCCATGGCGGTTTGCACTGAAGTGATGTATTCCTTTCTGTATTCGATACCACTACTGACCAGCAGATGGAGTAAAGTTGCGTGAAGTTGTGAAGTCATGTGGCGAGGCAACACCCACCAGTATCAGGTAAAAGTATGCTTGTGTTTTGTCATCCATGGTTGGATTTTCCCAGCATGGGGGATATACTCTGAAACCCTCTAACTTGTCTTTGTGCTGGAAAAAAGTGCTGGAAATGAGTGGCACTACTCTGAGCTAAATATAACACAGAAACATCAGTTGCAAAATCAATTGTAATTATTGGCATGCACAGATGACAGCAGTTTTCAGAGCATTCGAATCCAATCGAATCCAATATTTACTCTAAGGTACACAACAATATGGCAGACAACCCTTCTCAAGCTTCCAGGTCATAGCAGTTTTGCATTTGTTCATGAGGAAACTAGAGTCTAACTGATATGATGTGATGCGCATGATTGGATAGGCTGGTGTTTCTCTATAAACAGCAAGGAAGCAGAAAGGAATTCTGGCTTTCCCACCCAGGCAAAGTATGGTCATGAAATAAATCATGAAAAAGTATGAAATGTGACGTGATATGCTTTAGAGGAGATGCATTATTTACTGAAATTAGGTCTCAGGTCAGAAACTGACTAGTCACTTTCAATTTCTAAAACTCCTGTGTGCTGTTCATGTGGGAAACAAGGGAACATCTAAAGAAATGTAGACAGAGTTAAAATTACTCTGGGAACAAAATGCCCATTCCTCTTCCAAAACATTTTCTGAATCTACACACTTAAGGTTTGGAAATGAGTGCCTTTATTTTGAACTTGACCTAGACTTTCCAAGAACTGCGCAGGAACCCTGTATGTACACATAACTACTGTACTTAAAAACACGCATGCTCACTATGATGGGCTCTTGAACAAGGTTACATTTAAAAGTACATTTTCTGTCAAAATGAAAATAAAAAAATTAAATGAACTGAATATACAGTAGGTGCTTCCTAGTGGCCTACATTTTTACTGTAAATGCCTTTACAGTGACTTTGGGCTTATTCAAAATGGGGAAAATGCTGTCTCAAGAGGATGTCAGTAGAAGAGGAAGACAGTGAGGCATCAAGGACCATTCACAACTGATCAAGCTCAAAACTGTATCCTGGATGCTGCCTATTACCCATAATTCTGTGTGGCAGCTGCCTCAAGCAGAGGGGAAAAAAAAGATGGTGGCCCAAAGTTCACAGAAAAGTAATTTCGTATGCAAACTATATAAAAGGTGATGGAAAAACATTTTTGGAATAAATAATTAGGTCGAGCAAATGTGTTGTTGGGCGGCACGGTGGTGTAGTGGTTAGCGCTGTCACCTCACAGCAAGAAGGTCCGGGTTCGAGCCCCGTGGCCGGCGAGGGCCTTTCTGTGCGGAGTTTGCATGTTCTCCCCGTGTCCGCGTGGGTTTCCTCCGGGTGCTCCGGTTTCCCCCACAGTCCAAAGACATGCAGATTAGGTTAACTGGTGACTCTAAATTGACCGTAGGTGTGAATGTGAGTGTGAATGGTTGTCTGTGTCTATGTGTCAGCCCTGTGATGACCTGGCGACTTGTCCAAGGTGTACCCCGCCTTTCGCCCGTAGTCAGCTGGGATAGGCTCCAGCTTGCCTGCGACCCTGTAGAACAGGATAAAGCGGCTAGAGATAATGAGATGAGATGAGATGAAATGTGTTGTTTCTGATCTAACCCTTGACTTCCTCTTTCTTTCCTAGAGACTGTAGAACTCCACCATCTGACAGAGAACAAATGCTCAAAACACAAGTTTGTCAGAGTAAGGATCTTGGAATAAACACTAAGCATAAACCCATTACATATACACAAGTCAAATATATAGAGTCAAGTGTACTATCTATTGGAGTTCTGGGGACATTTGGCAAATTTAGCTATTATACATGGAACACAATGTATTGTAATTACTTGACCCTGTTATTCCCTTGGTATTGGTTGGCATTGGTTAAGCCTGGACTCTGTAGGTCAAAGGGATGGAGAGGTCAGGAAACTTATCTCATCTCATCTCATTATCTGTAGCCGCTTTATCCTGTTCTACAGGGTCGCAGGGAAGCTGGAGCCTATTCCAGCTGACTACGGGCGAAAGGCGGGGTACACCCTGGACAAGTCGCCAGGTCATCACAGGGCTGACACATAGACACAGACAACCATTCACACTCACATTCACACCTACGGTCAATTTAGAGTCACCAGTTAACCTAACCTGCATATCTTTGGACTGTGGGGGAAACCGGAGCACCCGGAGGAAACCCACGCGGACACTGGGAGAACATGCAAACTCCGCACAGAAAGGCCCTCGCCGGCCGCTGGGCTCGAACCCGGACCTTCTTGCTGTGAGGCGACAGTGCTAACTACTACACCACCGTGCCGCCCTCAGGAAACTTATAACCATGACAAAACCCCCTCAGACAACTCCACTGAACAGAGAAGAATAAGCAGGAGAAATTTACCACAATCTTGTATTATGCCACTAGAGGAAAAAGGAAGAACTGGTTTAGTAAGAGATTCATAAACTAGTCTGGTTTCTGCCTGTAGTCCAGGACAGAATAAAATTACTTAATTTTTAGCCTTTGCATTGTGTAATATGATTGTGTGATGTAAAGATCATTCTCTCTGACTAAACTCCTGTTTCTCCATGACAGGAGACACATGGGGACCACCATGTGCCTCTGAAACACAGCTCAATGATTTTTATTTTGTGACACTGGTGGAAATCACAACTGTACATTATCCAAGTTACAACATTATAGTGCTTACAGTTATACATTATTATATTTATGATAGTTCTTGTAATTATTACATTACTTGAATGGTCCTTTGAATTGAATGAAAAAAGTAGGCCTACAAATAATGTAGACTTGGACTTAATGTGTTCTGTAGGGGGAAAATTCTCCAATAAATAGGCAGGATATTGTTAGACACATTGGAATTATAAGCTTAAAGCAGGCCATGGCTGCAGAAGGTTTGAGAACCTATGATCTAACAATGTCTTTATTGCGTCACTGATTAAATATTTCACTGCCCCTTTTTCTGCCTGGACTACCGAACTCCTTAGAACTCTTAGGTTGAGTGTCTACATGGGCCAGGGTCTTTTTTCAATTGTTCCCAATGCAGAGAGAGCATATGCCACCATATACGGCCACCTAGAGAAAATGTGCTGTACACAGCATCTTTTTTCACAGCGCTCCGCCGTTTTTGTGCAGCTTTTCTGAGTTGAAATTCTGAACTTTTCAGAAAGGTGCTGGTGTCGTCACTGTCACTCCTTTTCAGGCAATCAATCATACAGTGGTTAGACAGTGTTGGCATGTTTCAAAATACTGTTGTCATAGTAACCTAAGTGACACGCAGCATGGGAGCACATTTTTGAAGCACTGGGATGAAGCGCTTCCCTTCTTTATAGACATTTCCACTACTCTGTGTGTTTTATTTAATGGTGTATACTGAGCTCTCTATTGACTCCTTATGCTTCCTGGTAGGTCAGTAAGTGTTTTCTAGATCTCCCAGCATTAGTAAGAGTGTGTGGTGAGCTTAATGTCGTCTGTGTGCCATGTCAAATCAGGGTCTGCCTAAGCATCCTTGCACATGTCCACCTGCCTGAGTCAAGTCAAAGCCAGCATTGTTTATTCATCTTTTTCAAATAATTTCTCACATAATAGCCTTTTGGCTCCTGCTTTAAAATGGCCTCTAATTACATTACACATTATGCACTTAGCGTAACGGTAGGGAAAAAAGTGTTGGTGCACACACAGGATGGATGGATGCAGAGGCATTAGAGATAAAGAAGTGAAGGTGTAAAAAATCTGAATGAAAAAAAAGGATACACTGAGGGAGTGAGAGAGAACAGGGAAGGATTGTGCTGGACTTGTGGGTATTCAAAAGAAAACCCACAATCACATTCCTACACATAATTAGGAATACATCACGATGCATAATGAATGCAACTACTTGTACCACATGAGTTGCTTATGACCAGCCTATAGACCCCTGAGTGATACCCGTCATTCTGACGTCAGCCACACCTCCTGGTCGCAAAAACAAAGCGGGAGACTACAGTGAGTTTAACAGTAAGCCAGAATCTGTTTCCTAAAATGTCAGATTATGTTGTTAGGTGTCAGAATCAGAAAAGTGTTCATAAATACATTTGTTTTTACTAAATACTATTGATTCAGACACCTTTCCAAGCCAAAAGAAAGTTCTGGTTACAGGCAATTAGAAGGGACAACTGGTCCAAATAGGTCTGTCTATGTAGCCCATTATAACTATCAGGAAACCATCAGTGAAACTGGCTCACTAACTGAGTTTAACAGGATTAACTTGCTAGTCAGTTAACGTGCCTAATTTATATTGCTTTAAAAAATTTAAAAAATTAAAAAACTATGCAGCTTGTCTAAAATCCATATCAACAAACTATCTGACTAAAACTTTATAGCTGGAGTATGTTCTTGCAAATAACCGAGTTGCATATAATGGACATGTTTAGCTAGCTAACAAATGAGTTTATGGCATCTAGTTAAACAGTACCTCGGCTTTCAGTGCCATGATATTTTCATTATAACCTGAAAACATTACATCTTGAATGTGTTCACACACAACAGATATGTAAGCATCAACAGGCTTGTATATAATAATGTACATAACATTTTAGCTATTGCCAATCCAATTCCAAAATAAAATTCTTGATAGATTCTTCAGTCAGATTAAAAACCACGTAGTATCAGGATGCTCGGGTACTCACGACTTTTTGCTAACTAGCATGTGCACATTTCTTTTTGTTTACAAATACTCAAAGGTTTATAGACCCAAATCAGTGTTTACTTCTGCTTGGATAATGCTGCTGCGGTGGCACAATGGTGCAGTGGTTAGCAGTGTCACCTCCCAACAAGAAGGTTCTGGGTTTGAATCTCATGGCCAATGGGGGCCTTTCTATGTGGAGTTTGTATGTTCTTCCCATGTCTGTGTGGGTTTCCTCCAGGTGCTCCAGTTTCCCCCCAGTGTCCAAAGACATGTGGTTAGGTTAACTGGTTACTCTAAATTGCCCATGTGTGTGTGAATGATTGAGAGGAGAAAACATCTATAATAATCCAGTAGAAGACATCGGGAAACCACTAATTTGATGGTCAGAGCGGCCACATCACTGCACGGATATGCTAAATAGATAGATTGGTACTATAGTATTATC
The DNA here is from genome assembly GCF_027579695.1 of Neoarius graeffei. NCBI lineage: Eukaryota > Metazoa > Chordata > Actinopteri > Siluriformes > Ariidae > Neoarius > Neoarius graeffei. The sequence goes on along the minus strand of NC_083581.1, from coordinate 26,670,759 downwards.
AGAGTTATTTAACCAAGATATTGAAAAAAAATAGAATGTTCAACTTGAGAAACAAGTTTTCATTTAGCAAACCTATATTCTAATTCTGTATACTGTTATGGTTGAAGTTGGCCATTGAAGTCTATTTTTATAAATTGTTGTTCCTATGTTGGTTGTGTCATGACTTTAGCATGATGATGCAGGTTTAGCATTGACTTTTACTGCTTATTTAAGATATTTTTAAACAAAATTTATTTCATATTGTAGATTAACAGTAGTTTTCGGAAGATTAATGGTCATTTTCAAATGTCAGAATGATGTGTGTACTAGCAAGAAGGTGCTTATGTCTTAGTTTAATATGGATGAATGATTTTAAACTCACATAATTAGTCTCAAATTTATTAAATAACTGCAACATGAAAAAGACAGTACCAAAAAACAACCATGTGACACCTCACACATACTAAAGACTATGCGCTGCCCAAATGATAAAAACAGTATGCAGATAGATAGATAGATAGATAGATAGATAGATAGATAGATAGATAGATAGATAGATAGATAGATAGATAGAAATTTAATGCAAAATATAAAAGTATTGACAAAAGTAATGATTTAGTATCATTTGGTCCTTTTAAGCCATGTCAAGCTTTCCCATGTGCAATATTTTAGAATGCACCAATTCACTTTTCTCTACTGGAGAACTGAGGGACCAGGAAGATGGTTCATAGAGAACAAGACAAAGACTCAGTCACACCAGGCCTTCTTTTGAACTGGATTTTTTTGTTGCTGTTGCCAAATCTGTAACATGTGTGTGTGATGAAAACACACAAGAATTTTAAAACATTTTCATGTACTGAGAAAAGAACTGAAAACACTAGTTATGGATGTAACTGAGGCTCTGTGGGGGGAAAAAAAGACAAGACAACCACCAGAGGTGAGATCTAACATGTGGATACCTTGCATATATGTACATCATGCCAAGGACTTCAGCAAAGTGAGATAGCACTTGATACACATAGCGTATATCATGTGGTTCCGAATGACAGGGGAACCTGGTCGTTATCCGGTACATCTGGGAAACTGTTGGAGATGATTGCCACACTCACACCACTAGGAAGGGTGATGTTGGACTTATAGAATCTTGAGCAGTACATGGTGACACAGATCTCCTGGAGTGGTATGTGTCTCAGCAAAGCCCAAGAAGATGAGACGATCCTTGGAGAATAGCAGGTCATGGTAAAATCCGAGTGTGCAGCCCATTTGTGGGCTGTGGTGGTGACCTCTTTCACCCAGTGGGCCAATCTCTGCTTTGACAGGGAAGCATCCTGTGTTTGTACTTAAGTATAGCTGAATAACTGGTCTGATGAAAGAATGGTTCAAATAGTACCATAAGGTGTATACTGGACACACTAGAGAATGTTCTGCAGATTGACCTTTGTAGAGCATTGCAAGGTCAATTACCTGGTTCACAAATCTGGGTGAAATAACCATAATTAGGAATCCTGGGTTTGGTCACAAGGTCATGGTGCACCAGTTCCAGTCACCAATGCATGCAGGGCAAGATATCTTTGATGATACCATTTCAGATCAGCATCACGCATGGGTTCTGAGAGAGAGCTATTAAGGGGCTCTTGGGGAAGCATAGCTTCTTTCAGAAACACATGTGAGCCTATGAGATCCCAACAAAGCACCATCCACTGTGTTGTGGTGAGTTGTAATGGCTGCCATATACACTTCTAGACATAGATGTAGACATAGCTTGCCATTATCCACAGCATGCAAAAAGACTAGCACTTCCTTAACTTAACAGTTTCTTCCTGAGAGCATATGAGGCATGCAATGTACTACTGACTCTAGGGTAGTGTTATAGACAAGACCACCTAACAAGACAAAGACTTTGAGGGCTTGAGACTAAGGCTACATCCACACGACAACGGCAACGAGATGTTATTTAAAAATATGTCGTGTCCAAATGGGCAACGATCAGTAAAATATCAGGTCCATATGGCAACGCAACGCTTGCTGAAAACGATGCAATACACATGCCACACCTCTAGGGGCGCTGTAAGACGGTCCCTTCGGAGACACCAGAACAATAGAAGAAGTAAGGACGCATGCACATAAACTATTATGCGCGAGACTTCATATTAGCCACAAAGTCAGGAAAATCTGTTCGTAAAATTACATTATAATGACCAAATACAATGAAAAGTATTTTTCCAGTCTCACCTGTGAAAGGTAATCCCATGTGATCTCGTTTGGACGGTAAACCTGTTGGTACAGTTAAACGCAGCACATGAATGAGGCATCTTTATTCTCTGCTTTGACCTATCCAATATGGCGGTGAGGATGACGTATGATTCTATGCGGAAGGCGGAGTCTTTAATGGTCCGGAATAAATTGAATGCTACACGTTGATGGATTAATTTGTTGTTCTATGCCCTTTTTGAGGAATGTATTGTAGGACTTAAACCAATATCTGAAGAGGTGAGATCGCTCCTTTTTTCCCCTATTTTTGCTGGCGGGATTGACTCTGCCCTAAGGGCTATTTTCTCTCTCTCTCTCTTTGCACCATTACACAATAAATATTCACAGTGAAAATATTTTGTAAGCGCGTTTCATGAACCAAGTTATAGGATTTGTTGACAACTCGCATCGAGTTCGTTACACTTCTACCCGGCGTGAAGCACTCACAGTCATGTGGTTGTGACGTCATCGTAAACAAATCCGTTCTACTCATCCAGACGACTTTGCAACGGCAACGTTGCCAGATCTTTCCACTCTGGAACCCGTTCTCAAAAAGATTGCGTTTTGGGCACCCAAAACGCCGGTGCCGTGTGGACGCCAGGCCTAAACAATAAGCAATTGTATCGGAGTCACCTGAATCCGTTGCCGTGTGGACAGGGCCTAAGTCAAGACCAAGGCAGAACGAGACAGATTCAAGACTAGGACTTGACTAATGTGTGTGAAGGGGGAGTTTAGCAGGGACAGCCATTAACAGAAACAAAAAATTCAAATTAGCAATGAGTCACATTATTAGTTTCATTTGAATCAGGGCATTTTACATCCAACCATAGTAATGATGTGAACAAATAAATCAGACAATTTAGTGATATCCCCGTGGTTGTAGTCTTGAGATAAAATCCCGAGTCCTCTATGTCTGAGACCCAGGCAAGACCAAGAAAAAATGCAGTTGATTCCAAGACAAGACCATGACCTTTAAAAAGTGGTCTTGAGAAAAGTAGTACAACACTACTCTAGGGTTCAGGACTGTTTTACCACAGCACAGAGTTTTCTAATTTAATATTGGTCAGAAGGTGGCATCACATCAGGCTGCTTCACATCACTCTGTCGTTGATTATTTTCCTGTAACAGTACATCCTGTTGTTGTTTTTTTTTAAAAATATTTTTACTTAATACGTAATTTACAAAGTCAAAGTCCCTCTCACACCAGAATCTGGTCTTCCCAGGCAGTGTCCTGTCCCAGTACTAACCAACTCTTTTTAAGGTGTATGACTGCAGCTGGAGTTACAGTGTGTGTGTGGGGGGGGGAACGAGAGTTTGACTTCCCCACTTGCATCTGTATTGCAGCATGCCTTGCCAGATGGTAGTAGGTACCATTTTTATGATGGTCTTTGGTATAACCTGACCACAAGTAGAACTCACAATCTCCTGGTCAAGAGGCAGACATGCTAACCACTAGGCCAACTCACAGTCAAGTTACAAAGTACCTTTGACTTAAGAACTCATGAAAGTGTTTTCAAAAATACACATTTTTCATTTTTAAAACATGATCAAATTTATGTCTCTGGTAACTATGCATATGCTAGAACTGCAGGGACAAACTGTATGCACATGATGGAAGACCGTCATTCAACATCATGTTTAGCAAGACATTCGGGTGGGTGGTGGTGGTCAGGTGCTCTCTAAAAGAGCTGGTTCATAGATCTTGCTGGTGAGCCAGAGGAAAATGTGAGTGGTGTGCAACTTAGTCAGCAGCTTAGCACACTTCCTCTTCGAATTCAAATACGATCTTGTATCTTCACTTCCACAGTAAACACTCAGGCTTAATGGAATACCTGGCTCCTTGGGGATCACCGAGTTAATTGTGTCCTTTCATCACTGTATATCTATATGTCTTTAGGGTTTTCAGAAGGAAGAAGGAGGGGTGAATGGAGCTCATATTACAACCACATGCACCAAGGTACATTAGTGAAGGCAACACAATATCAAAAAGCGTGGGCAGTTCTACACTTTGCATCCAGAGTGAAAGTAAATGTGTGTGTGTGTGTGTGTGTGTGTGTACAAATGGTCCCTAAGCAATTTACCAGCTGGATGCCAGGATTAGATTACCATAATCTATGACCAATCAGACAAACAAGGTACAAGCCAAATCTGAAAAAGGCTTTGCTGTATCTGTTATCTCCTGAGTTTATTTGTTCCCTTTAGATATCATTTAGCATTGTTCAAAAAAAGAGAAAAAAGTTCTCCCTGTAGCAGATGTCAGAATGCATGCTAAAATCGTTTTTCATTATTTTCCACGTTACTACTCACTGTAGACATAAAATATTTATACTGAAATATTTCCGTCGCTGGTGCTAATCTGTTGGTTGATGTTGTATTGATGTTCATTATTCCTATGAAAAGTGGTTGTGTGTCACACTGAAGTCACAGGAGGACACTGTTATTGACAGCTGTTACAATGGCATTAAATAGGACAAAAATAGGTAATGATTTCAAATATCAAGAACAGCAAGAGCTTCTTTTCTCACTCACCACTTTCCATTGACCTTCAGTGCCATTTTGAGAAATCCAGAGCAGAAGGATTTGACGCAGTAAACTTTGAACTCTAAGTTCCAGAATGCAATGCAGCTGTATGAGCTATGGCATGGCTAGTTAGTGCTTCAGCTCGGTCACTTAGCAATCTACGACATGCTGAGTGTAATGGTGTTGATTGCAGTATATACGTGAAACTTGAAGCTTTGGAAGCTGATCTGTTTGTGTCCCTCTGAACCACGATCAGCAGGTAGTCAAACAGTAATGCGTGTTATGTACAAAATGCAGGGAACCAACTAAAGTGAAAATAGGCCAATTCGCCAATGAATGAGGTTTAAACAAATGTCAACATAATGCTAATTATAAGGATCAGTATGCATGTGGTGTATGACACTGCTAAAATGAAGCACTTCACCTTACACCTCCATCCATGCATTTTTTATAAAACTAAAGGATATAGTAACTCGATTACGCACTTGACAACAGTAGAGAGTTGAAAAGCATCTCAGCATGAACGAAACATCAAACATTGAGGTGGATGGATTACAACAGCAGAAGACCACATTGAGTTCCTCTCACCCAAACTGAACAGTTGAAGATTAGAAGAAAAAAAAATCAGCTGGTCTTTTTCCAGTCTTCAACTGTCTAGTTTGGATGAGTGTGTGCTTATGATAGCCTCAGATTCTTGTGCATATGTTGTGTTAGAGGATGAACTGGGCCAGACTAGTCTAATCTGGGTTGAACACATTCAGCCAATTGTCTTTCTGCATGGGTTGTGCTGTCTATGCAGACCTTTTGTTCCAGCCTGACAGGCACCCACTATAATTAACTTCACACACACCTCTCCTGTACTGTACAACACACACACACACACACACACACAAGTATCTCGCACATGACAACAGAGAAATACCGTACCTGACCCCCAGACAATGCACATGCATGCATTTACATATGCACATATATAAACCTACACAAAGCAATGCACAATATGCTAAAATGCTACAATGCTCAATAAAGCACATAACTAATCGTACCTCTGTACAAGAGCTATGTCCTTGTCTCATATTATCTGCAGCTAATTTAGGAGAGACACAGACATTCAGAAATTAAAGTATGTGTATTATTCAAAGCCAGGAGTGAACTGTAGGGAGAAAAGATGACTAGAATAATCAAAACACGTTTATAATAAATATTTCTGAGCAGCTGTTGAGTTGATAAATTGTATATAAAACATGCATATTTGTAAATTGCTTTAGTATATAGTATTTCTAAATTAAGCCCTAACTTAGAGATTATGCTACTCTTTCAAAGAGAAGACTCTATTGTCAATATACATTTCAATCATTGCCTATCAAGTATTAATACACTCAAAATGTAACCAGAATTACTTTTACTGTATTGCTCCATTGTTGGATCAAACTACATACATAAAACAGTAGGTATGTAACGATTCCCCAAATTCATGATTCAATTCAATTTACAATATTGGGCTCACGATTCGATTTTCCCATGATATTTCTGAAAAAAAATTAAACGAAGAAAATTTTATTACCAAAAAAATGCAAGAGGTATTTTTACATTCTTGATCAACTTAAATATGTTTCATTTTCTTAATAACGAATAATAATTATATACCCAGGGTGGCACGGTGGTGTAGTGGTTAGCGCCGTCGCCTCACAGCAAGAAGGTCTGGGTTCGAGCCCCGTGGCCGGCGAGGGCCTTTCTGTGCAGAGTTTGCATGTTCTCCCCGTGTCCACGTGGGTTTCCTCTGGGTGCTCCGGTTTCCCCCACAGTCCAAAGACATGCAGGTTAGGTTAACTGGTGGCTCTAAATTGACCGTAGGTGTGAATGTGAGTGTGAATGGTTGTCTGTGTCTATGTGTCAGCCCTGTGATGACCTGGCGACTTGTCCAGGGTGTACCCCGCCTTTCGCCCATAGTCAGCTGGGATAGGCTCCAGCTTGCCTGCGACCCTGTAGAAGGATAAAGCGGCTAGAGATAATGAGATGAGATGAATTATGTACCCACATTTGTAAAGGTTTGAGTAAAATATAGTAGCCTATTAACCCTCTGGGGTCTGAAGGTATTTTCTGGCACTCTAATGATCTTGGCATGCTCTGATTTTGTTGTCAATTTCAACAAATCTAAGCAGTATTTTCAAAGTCATATGACTTTTTTGTATTCAGCACAAGTTCAGCTACAATAATATCTATGTAGTATGTATGCTATGATTGTACTTCTAAAAAAAATAGATAAATGAAGATGTTGTAAAAAGCAGTTTTAGAACTGTGTTGGAATTTGTGAAAAAACATGAGGAACCATTTTGGTCACTTGAGGTGATTCTGTTCAGTCTTAGGAATGTATCACGCACAAAAACTTAAATCTGCTCCATTGATTTGGACAATTAACTGGCCATCAAAAAATGTATGTCCTATTGTTTTGGGAGAAAGGGTTGGCAATAGGAGGGGTATTCAATGAGAAGCGTATAAAACAAAAAATTCCATTCCATTCAATGAGTGAAAACCCCTCCCTCTTAATCCCATCTGATTAACTCTTAATCCCATCAGGTCAAGTCACAATGGGCAAGGTAATGTTTTTTCATGCATTCCAACACAATTCTAAAACTGCTTTTTACAACAGCTTCATTAATCTGGTATTTGACTTTATTTGGGTATTTGACTCTATTCAGTGTCTTCAAATTAACGCTTGTACTATTTTACTCAGTTCAGAGCCACAACCAACTCTGTTCTACAGTTACTCTGTAATTTTGCTCCCACTCCAACTCCAATTTTTACTCTCTAAACTCAAAGTAGAGCAAAATTAACTATTTTTGAGGAAAATACTTTTAACTCTGGAAAAATTGCTGAGTCATTTTTCCTGTATATGCACTACAGTGCACGCATATCAACCAATCTGCTCATAAGAAAGAGAAGAAATGCTTACACTTACTCAAGTTGATCTTTGGCTGGATCGAGACGAAGTAAAAAAGAAAAGAAAAAAAACCCCGCACCGCTCATCATCAGTGTCACGGTTCTCAAGATTGAAATGAATCGCTGTCCTGAATCATGAACTGAATCATGAATTGAATTGCTGTTCTGAATCATCTGAAGCACATAAAAACCGTGTGCCATACTGCAACAAGTTTTACCTCCGAATAGCCTAAATTATGTCTGACATATTTTATTCTGTTTACAGTGGGCATTGCCACCACGAAAGAGAAACCAATCGAAACAGAAAGAGTTAAAGTGATTATCATTCCTTTACAATGTGAACAGTCTTTTATGAATGCATAAGTGGGCACTTAGCACTCCGACTCCAGTGTAACTGAGTAAGGCTACATTTACATTAGACCGTATCTGTCTCGTTTTCTTTGCGGATGCACTGTCCGTTTACATTAAACCGCCTGGAAACGCCGGGAAACGGGAATCCGCCAGCGTCCACGTATTCAATCCAGATCGTGTCAGCTCCGGTGCTGTGTAAACATTCAGAATACGCGGATACGCTGTGCTGAGCTCTAGCTGGCGTCTCATTGGACAACGTCACTGTGACATCCACCTTCCTGATTCGCTGGCGTTGGTCATGTGACGCGACTGCTGAAAAATGGCGCGGACTTCCGCCTTGTATCACCTTTCATTAAAGAGTATAAAAGTATGAAAATACTGATGCAAATACTGCCCATTGTGTAGTTATGATTGTCTTTAGGCTTGCCATCCTTCCACTTGCAAGTGGTAAGTGATATGCGCTGGGATCACACACACACAGCGGCTCAGTCCCGAATCACAGCCTGTTCACTTCACTTGCGCGCTCTGTGAGCTGCGCAAGGCCGGAGTGCGCACCCTCCAGAGGGCACTCGCTGTTCAGGGCGGAGTGATTTGGAGCGCAGGATGCCTGCGGAGCTGAGCGTATTCGTGTATTGGTGTTGCTGTGTGCACACAAATCGTGTATTGGTGTTGCTGTGTGCATACTAATCGTTTTAAAAACGTTAATCTGATGATCCGCTGATACGGTCTAATGTAAACATGGGCCAAGGTCTCATCTCATCTCATTATCTCTAGCCGCTTTATCCTTCTACAGGGTCGCAGGCAAGCTGGAGCCTATCCCAGCTGACTATGGGCGAAAGGCGGGGTACACCCTGGACAAGTCGCCAGGTCATCACAGGGCTGACACATAGATACAGACAACCATTCACACTCACATCTACGGTCAATTTAGAGTCACCAGTTAACCTAACCTGCATGTCTTTGGACTGTGGGGGGAACCGGAGCACCCGGAGGAAACCCATGCGGACACGGGGAGAACATGCAAACTCCGCACAGAAAGGCCCTCGCCGGCCCTGGGGCTCGAACCCAGGACCTTCTTGCTGTGAGGCGACAGCGCTAACCACTACACCACCGTGCCGCCCATGGGCCAAGGTGACACGTTTTATGTTTCATCTAATTTAGGTAATTTAAAAACTATATTATTTGGCAGTAGGCACATAGGAAAGTGTAAAGTTTCTGTCAATATGTTTGTCATACTTGTATGATGAAAAACTCAGGAAGATCTTTATCTAAATGCATGACCTACTCATTCTAAACCTGTTGAGCTTCACCGGTGAAGCCCTCGACCCCAGTTAACTAAAGTATTCCTTTTATTAATTAGAATTTCCTAAAGTATTCCTTTTATTAACTAGAATATCCTCCATTGGATGCCTCTGTGTACTAGTTCACTTTCAAGTTTCCTCAAGGCGTTCCTAATATTGTGTTCACAAGAACATGAAGTCACAGTGAACTTGACTTTTGACCACCAAATTCTAATCAGTTCATCTTTGAGTCCAACTGAACATTTGTACCAAATTTGAAGAAATTCCCTCAAGGTGTTCTTGAGAAATGGCATTTATAAAATCAGACATATGTACAGATGAACAACCCAAAATCATAATGCCTCCGATCACGGCTGTTGCCAGTGCAGAGGCATAAAAATGAAAAAAGTTAATAACAAATAGTCCTTTTCTTAATAAACTTTAATATGCATTTGTACATCCTCCATTTGCTTCTCTTTTCTTTATCCTTCAGCAGTCTGTAAAAAGAGAGCTCCAATGTATTTTTAAATCTATTTGTACAATCACACAACAGCTCTTGCACATTTTAGATCTGTTTTGTGTGTGTGTTTGCTGCATTAGAGCTGTGTTACTTCCACCTATGGTGAAGTCACATGCATTCCCACTACTGTACGTTACTGCAGCCTCTGCTGTCTAAACAACACAATTACAGTGAAGAAAAACTAAGAGATTACGTAGCCTGATAATAATAGCGATTCATGTTTTAATTTAATCAATTTGAATCATCATAAATTTGTATTGCGATTTATCATCGTAAGATATACAGTGGTGCTTGAAAGTTTGTGAACCCTTTAGAATTTTCTACATTTCTGCATAAATATGATCTAAAACATCATCAGATTTTCACACAAGTCCTAAAAGTAGATAAAGAGAACCCAGTTCAACAAATGAGACAAAAATATTATACTTGGTCATTTATTTATTGAGAAAAATGATCTGATATTACATATCTGTGAGTGGCAAAAGTATGTGAACCTCTAGGATTAGCAGTTAATTTGAAGGTGAAATTAGAGTCAGGTGTTTTCAATCAATAGGATGACAATCAGGTGTGAGTGGGCACCCTGTTTTATTTAAAGAACAGGGATCTATCAAAGTCTGATCTTCACAACACATGTTTATGGAAGTGTATCATGGCACGAACAAAGGAGATTTCTGAGGACCTCAGAAAAAGCATTGTTGATGCTCATCAGGCTGGAAAGGTTACAAAACCATCTCTAAAGAGTTTGGACTCCACCAATCCACAGTCAGACAGATTGTGTACAAATGGAGGAAATTCAAGACCATTGTTACCCTCCCCAAGAGTGGTCGACCAACAAAGATCACTCCAAGAGCAAGGTGTGTAATAGTCAGCGAGGTCACAAAGGACCCCAGGGTAACTTCTAAGCAACTGAAGGCCTCTCTCACATTGGCTAATGTTAATGTTCAAGAGTCCACCATCAGGAGAACACTGAACAACAATGGTGTGCATGGCAGGGTTGCAAGGAGAAAGCCACTGCTCTCCATAAAGAACATTGCTGCTCATCTGCAGTTTGCTAAAGATCACGTGGACAAGCCAGAAGGCTATTGGAAAAATGTTTTGTGTATGGATGAGACCAAAATAGAACTTTTTGGTTTAAATGAGAAGCATTATGTTTGGAGAAAGGAAAACACTGCATTCCAGCATAAGAACCTTATCTCATCTGTGAAACATGGTGGTGGTAGTATCATGGTTTGGGCCTGTTTTGCTGCATCTGGGCCAGGACGGCTTGCCATCATTGATGGAACAATGAATTCTGAATTATACCAGCGAATTCTAAAGAAAAATGTCTGGACATCTGTCCATGAACTGAATCTCAAGAGAAGGTGGGTCATGCAGCAAGACAACGACCCTAAGCACACAAGTCGTTCTACCAAAGAATGGTTAAAGAAGAATAAAGTTAATGTTTTGGAATGGCCAAGTCAAAGTCCTGACCTTAATCCAATCAAAATGTTGTGGAAGGACCTGAAGCGAGAAGTTCATGTGAAGAAACCCACCAACATCCCAGAGTTGAAGCTGTTCTATAGAGAGAAATGGGCTAAAATTCCTCCAAGCCGGTGTGCAGGACTGATCAACAGTTACCGGAAACATTTAGTTGCAGTTATTGCTGCACAAGGGGGTCACACCAGATACTGAAAGCAAAGGTTCACATACTTTTGCCACTCACAGATATGTAATATTGGATCATTTTCCTCAATAAATAAATGACCAAGTATAATATTTTTGTCTCATTTGTTTAACTGGGTTCTCTTTATCTACTTTTAGAACTTGTGTGAAAATCTGATGAAGTTTTAGGCCATATTTATGCAGAAATATAGAAAATTCTCAAGGGTTCACAAACTTTCAAGCACCACTGTATCATTATATGCCCATAAAACAACTTTGATAAGACTTGAGAAAGCCTCTGCTGTTCGAGATTAACAGCTATAGTTTTTAACTTACATTGTATGGTCATGTTATTTAAATGTGTACTGACAGAATTCAACAATAATCATAAATCATAATCATTCCTTATAAATAAAGCTATGTCGAAATGAGCACAGATTTGAGTGCAGAGAAATAACGTGTGAACAAATACACGTCTGATTCCTGAAACAACATCAAAACAAGTTAAAGCAAACGTTTTAGCATACAAAAAAGGCAAAATGATCTGAAGACGGATTTTACTGAAGCGTGATTTAGAAATACAGGTGAGCCACATTTCCATCATGAATAAATCAGTCCATATTTCTTTTATTTTGGTCATCTGAGTTTTGACAAAAGTGCAATCAACACAACAGATTTTCAGTACTTCACAAATCCATATTTCATGTAAACAGAATTCAGAAATAAATGAATCCAGCACTGAAAATCAGAATATGAAACTGATGCTAACAGAACGTGGTATCTGCTGTGTTTTAGTGTTAATAGTGCAATGATATTTAGTGCATATGAATAACCCACTTGTCTGAGTCTGTAGACAGGTCAGTGATTCATGCTTCATATTTACAAACTGCATGTTGACAGTACACCCCATTGCCTGTATTTTAATGCATGTTTCCTGCAAGTGCAACTCTTTTGCACTTTGTTTAAAGGAGATATGCAGAACCTTTATTTTTAAATACATTTCTGAGTGGATAGTATCTCCATCCTTGACTCTTGTATGCTGCATAAATGGGAATAAAAAAATATATTTTTGAGAGTTAAAATCGACCGCAAAGTTGGCATTTGAGCTGCCCCGCTGAGCCAGCCAGCCTTGAGTGAGTGACGTCACAGCAATAACCGGTTTTAAGGCCGAGGCCTTCGACAGCTATAGACCAAAGCCAGACTTGGCAGGTGAGAGTGGTTGCAAAGGCCTCTTCATTCGGATTTATTGGAGATTCTTCGGATTCCTCAGATAGTAATACATCTGACTGTGATCGTCCTGAAATTGGAGTGTGTGTGTACATGCTACTGCTATACACATAGAACTGTATCAGTTTGAACCATCGGAAAGTGAATCCGATAGTAACATGTCGGCCACGGAGGCCCTCACCTTATGAAATAAAGCCAGAGAACAAAGCCATATAGAGAATTGAATGGAATTGAACTGACAGTCTCATGTGACTCATTAAAACAGGATAGGCATTATAACTTATGTAATATACATGCACATGCATGCATTTTCACTGATAAAACATAAAAGGCTAATTAAATAATCAGATGAACTGAGACAATCACATTCTGAAACAAATTAAATAATCTTATACCGGTAACTTAAATACACAATACAAGTTACATGTATTGATCTAAATGCAGGTAAACAACGAGTGTTGTTGTTGTGATGTAACCAAATGAGAGTTGCATCTTACCTGTTTGTGTTCTCGCTTCCTGAAGGCCGATCTTGTGGCCAATTGTTTTGAAACAATCTGACTCTCAGTTCTTCGTTCCTTTGCTTCTTCCACATAAGGGCGAGATATTGCTGCTGAGGCAAGCATATCCAGCGGAGAAATCTGATGACTGGTCCACTCATTCTCCATTTTCTCCATACTGAGTACTCCACCATTACTGCTCAGCTTACACTCCAGGAGAACTGGTGCAACTGAACTTATTTTCCTTTTCTTGTAGTTTTCTTTTCCTTTAATTGTTGGTACTGCACCCTCTTTCAATACAGGCTTAAAGCAAACGCTCCTCAACAGATCAGAGGTTTCGTACGAGTCATCAGTAAAATATGCCTATGAATTTCTCGCAAATTGATTTGCCTTCAGGCAAAATCCAGTGCCAGATTAGTGTTGGCCTACTTAAATACAACATGTAAAATACAGAACACTATAGAATCAAATCGTGTACCATATTGTAGCACTGGAAAGCTACCTTGAGCAACTCTATTCTTGAAGGGTAACACACTTATGTAAGAGTATTATTGTTGAGATTGATTACTGAATGGAGTGGTTCTTTTATGGTTCACAGTCTCAATGTAAAAACATATAATGACTTTCTTAACGCCATGCATATTAGAAAAGCGTTCAAACATTTTGCCGTTTGTGTTACACTTTTGTTGTACATGTCTGTCAAAGACAGACAGACAGAGAGAAAGAGAGAGAGAGAGAGAGAGAGGCCTTTGTGGAAAGTCAGAATTAACCACAAATTAACTGATGCCATGTTAATCCTCTTCTGGCTCTTCTCTTTCTTTCTCTCTCTCTCTCTCTCTCTCTCTCTCTCTCTCTCTCTCTCACACACACGCACACACACACACGCACGCACACACACGCACGCACACACACACACACACACACACACACACACACACACACACACACACCCTGTTGCTCATGTTCAGCTTCACATAGATCTGCCCCTCCACATGCAGTGCTACGGCATCCAATCTCCTGGTATGGCTCGATACAAATCTGATATAGAGGCTGTTTTTACTTCTTTGTGGGCAGGATAGAAAGCTATGAAGCTTGCAGGACAAAGAAAGGCCATATTCATTCACATTCACTCAGAGTGTACAGTTGCAGTCAGAAGACACGAATGTCGTCATCGACATGAAGGGAAAGTCCAAGCAGCTCAGTGCAGATCTGAGAAAGAGGATCACAGATTTTCACACTCAGGAATGTCTCTTAGAGGCATTTCTATGCAACTGCAGACTCTAAAATAATCAGTTCAAATAACTGTATGTAAGTATTATGCAATTGGGTATTAGGAGGTGTAGCCACTTTGCCAAGTAGCTTGACTGGAAGAAGACTCAAACTGTCTCCTCAGCTGTGAGGAACTTGATTCGGATGGTCAGGAATAACCCAGGAACCACCAAGGCACAGGTGTGCCATGAACTGGAAGCTGCTGGACCACCAGTATCACTATCCAAGATCAAGCAAGTTTCACATCACCATGGACTGAAAGGTTGTCAGGCAAAAAAGAAGCCCCTATTCTAAAATCAACACCTTCAAGCTCAACTAAAGTTTCCAGCTGACCACATGGACAAAGAAAAAGCCTTCTGGGGGAAAGTTTTATGGTTTGATGAGACAAAAATTGAGTTGATAACCACAATGAAGAAACACAAAGACTATACCAACTAAGATTAAAATTATAGTAAGATATATTACTATAAAAAAGATTGTTAAGCATGATGGAAGTAGCATCCTGTTCTTAGGCTGTTTTGCTGCCAGTGGAACTGTGCATTGCACAAAGTCAAATAGACAGCTGAAACTTGGACACAACTGGGTGTTCCAACAGGACAATGACCCCAAACACACACATCAGAGCTGGTTGTGGAGGATAAAGCAGGCTAACATTAAGCTTAAAACAAGTCCTGACCTCAACCGTATCGAAAATATGTAGACTGTGTTTAAGAGTCACGTCCATACCAGGAAACACACTAATTTAATTGAACTCTACCACTTCTGCCAAGAAGAGTGGTCAAATATCCAGCTACAATTCTGCCAGAAGCTTGTTGATGGATACCAAAAGTGTCTGGTCAAGGTGAAACTTGTAAAGGGACATTTAACCAAATATTAGGTATGCACTGTGTGCATTTCTTACTCTGTGTTGATTTCAGAAAGCCAAAAATAAATGGAAACTTGTGCACTATTTTATTTATTTATTTTATATTAAAGCTATATGTTGTACAATCTATTCAGCCACAGGCAAGAAAAAAAGTTTTTAAAAAAATCACTGAAAGCCCAATATTGCCATGACATATAACCAACAGAAAATCTTATGGATAAGTACTCAAATGATTTTTTGTGAGGGTGTTGGAGTGAATGGAACTTAAATATAACCCCATCTCCAATCTCTAATCTCTTACTCACAGTCAGCCATTACTACTCAAAACAGATGCTTAAAGGAGATACGCAGAGCCTTTATTTTTAAATAAATTTCTGAGTGGATAGTATCTCCATCCTTGACTCTTGTATGCTGCATAAATGGGAATTTAAAAAAAAATATTTTTGAGAGTTAAAATCGACCGCAAAGTTGGCATTTGAGCTGTCCCGCTGAGCCAGCCAGCCCCGAGTGCGTGACATCACAGCAGGAACTGGTTTTAAGGCCGAGGCCTTTTACAGCTATAGACCAAAGTCATATAAATAAACATTTATGGTGAAAGTAAGAAATACCGTTACCGACTTGCTCAACTAAGACTGATTTGACTTCACTGATTGTGGGTTGACTCTCATTAGAACAGGATAGGTGTTATAACTTATGTAACATACATGTACATGCATGCATTTTCACCGATAAAACGTAAAAGGCTAATTAAATAATCAGATGAACTGAGACAATCACATTCTGAAGCAAATTAAATAATCTTATACCGGTAACTTAAACACACAATACAAGTTACATGTATTAATCTAAATGCAGGTAAACAACGTGTTTTTCTATCCAAATGAGAGTCGGAGCTTACCCGTCTGTGTTCTCGCTTCTTGAAGGCCGATACTGTGGCCGACTGTTTTTGAAACAATCTGACTTTCAGTTGTTTGTTCAGTTCTCTGTTCATTCACTTCTTCCATGTAAGGGCGAGATGGCAGCAATATCCAGTTTTGAAATCAGACAGCTGCTCCACTTATTTACTTTTCTTCATACTGTGTATTCCACCATTACTGCTGGGCTCAGGTAATTACTAAAACCCAGGATGGAACGGGATGTCACCGGTTTTAGCAACAACTGCAGGGAGGTCACTGCCCGAGCGATATATCCCGTCCTGTTCCATCCCGGGTTTTAGCAACCACCCTCAGCTCACCCCGGGAGGACTGGTGAAACTGAACTCACTTTCCTTTTAAATAAATAAATACTTTCCTTTTCTTGTAGTTTTCTTTTCCTTTAATTGTTGGTACTGCACCCTCTTTCAATACAGGCTTATAGCCAACACTCCTCAACAGATCAGAGGTCTCGTACGAGTCTTCAGTAAAATGTGCAGAGCAGAGGAGAGACCACTTCATAGGCACCCAATGTGCCCATGAACTTCTCGCAAAATGCATCCAAATCTTTGCAGTTTGAACATTCTTGGGCCATGAATACAACGTAAATCCAGCTTCTGTCATGTTGCTGTACTGGCCAGCAACACATCTACGTGGCATGGCGATAAATTAGCTCAAAATGGAGGATCGGAGTTGCAGTCAGCTCTGTGTTTTAGTATAGCGAAAGTGGCGATGAGACCGATAGACTTCCTGTTGTGATGTTACAGTTGTCAAGGTCATTCACTCAGACCGCTACCTATATAAATCACTTTAATCGTAAAAATTACTATATTAGATTTATTGTTAACGCTTAAAACTATTCCTGTGCCATTCCTGAGGTCTCAAGGCATTTATAAACGAAAGTGAGGCCATGGTTCTGCATATATGCTTTAAGTACATAATATTGAGGTTCTTCCTACTAGAGGTTCTTTTACATCACATCATACATCAGGTAGATTTGCCTTGTTTCTGATGTCCAGATTATGTGGATATAGAGAATGATTCCTGTAGAGGCTGTTCAACAGGTTCTAACTCACATCCCCTCCTCTCGCAAATGTCTTTCTGCTATTAATTTCACTACAGTGTAGTTACTAAATTATGAAGAACTGAATTATAAAACACTTTCAGGCTTTCAGGGTTTAATAGATGTTAGTGTTACTGCTACACAGTCCAATTTCCTCCCTCATGACTTGGTTAAGCTTGATGTCAAGGCTGAACAGGGGGGAAGGATGATGGAGCCTGGCACAGCACTCAAATGCTGAGATTAGCCAAGTCCACAGTGTGGAATTAGCCCTCAACACATGACAGACCAGACTTGCACACAAAGCAACCAAACACACTGAGAAACTGAAGAGTTTTCCCCATTCCCCATTTTACTGTCTCTTCTTATGTACCAAAAAGCCACCATTATGATGGTGCCTGAATTTTTCCCCAATGATTATTCCATAACTATTATCACAATCAGTGTACCTCTCATATTCTGTTTGAGGTCCTAAAGCCCCTAATTTTAAGCATAGTTTCATCCTAATGATGTATCCTAATTTTTGAAAATCACATCTATAGTGCCTTGCAAAAGTATTCATCCCCCTTGGTGTTTGTCCTGTTTTGTCACATTATAAGCTGGAATTAAAATGGATTTTTTTAATGTGTGGGGGGGGGGGGGGGGGGGGGGGGGGCACCATTTGATTTACACAGCATGCCTACTACTTTAAATGTGCAAATTGTTTTTTATTGTGACCCAAACAATATTTAGGATGAAAAAACAGAAATCTGGAGTATGAATAGGTGTTCACCCCCAAAGTCAATACTTTGTAGAGCCACCTTTTGCTGCAATTACAGCTGCAAGTCTCTTGGGGTATGTCTCTATTAGCTTAACACATCCAGCCACTGGGATTTTTGCCCATTCCTCAAGGCAAAACTGCTCCAACTCCTTCAAGTTAGATGGGTTGCATTGGTGTACAGCAATCTTCAAGTTATGCCGCAGATTCTCAATTGGACTGAGGTCTGGGCTTTGACTAGGCCATTCCAAGACATTTAAATGTTTCCCTTTAAACTACTCCAGTGTAGCTTTAGCAGTATGTTTAGAGTCATTGTCCTACTGGAATGTGAACCTTTGTCCCAGTCTCAAACCTCTGGCTGACTCAAACAGGTTTTCCTCCAGAATTGTCCTGTATTTAGTGCCATCCATCTTTCCTTCAATCCTGATCAGCTTTCCTGTCCCTGCAGATGAAAAACATCCCCACAGCATGATGCTGCCCCCATCATGCTTCACTGTTAGGATGGTGTTCCCAGGGTGATGGGAAGTGTTGGGTTTACACCACACATGACATTTCCCATGATGGCAAAAAGTTCAATTTTAGTCTCATCTGTCCAAAGAATCTTCTTCCATGTGTTTGGGGAGTCTGCCACATGCTGTTGGGCAAACTTCAAACGTCTCATCTCATTTCATTATCTCTAGCCGCTTTATCCTGTTCTACAGGGTTGCAGGCAAGCTGGAGCCTATCCCAGCTGACTACGGGCAAAAGGTGGGGTACACCCTGGACAAGTCGCCAGGTCATCACAGGGCTGACACATAGACACAGACAACCATTCACACTCACATTCACACCTACGGTCAATTTAGAGTCACCAGTTAACCTAACCTGCATGTCTTTGGACTGTGGGGGAAACCGGAGCACCCGGAGGAAACCCACGCGGACACAGGGAGAACATGCAAACTCCAACTTCAAACGTATTTTTTTTTTTTAAGCAGTGGCTTTTTTCTGGCCACTCTTCCATAAAGCCCTGCTCTGTGGAGTGTACAGCTTAAAGTGGTCCTATGGACAGATACTTCCATCTCTGCTGTGGATTTTTGCAGCTCCTTCAGTGTTCTCTTTGGTGTCTTAATGCCCTCCTTGTTGTCTGTGAGTTTTGATGGACAGCCTTCTTTTGTTAGGTTTGTAGTGGTGCCATATTCTTTCCATTTTGCTATAATGGATTTAATGGTACTCCCTGGGATATTCAAAGTTTGGGATATTTTTTATAACCAAACCCTGATCCATACTTCTCCACAACTTTGTCTCTGACCTGTTTGGAGTGTTTTTTGGTTTTCATGATGCTTGCTTAGTAGTGTTGCAGAATCAGGGTCCTTCCAGAACAGGTTGATTTATACAGACATCATGTGACACATCATGTGAATTAAAATCCATTTTAATTCCAGCTTGTAATGCGACAAAACAGGACAAACACCAAGGGGGATGAATACTTTTGCAAGACACTATAAACATGATTGATATGTGTTTATGTTTCAGCAGTTTTCTGATGATATACTTTCTATTCGAGGTTTGAAACCGAATGCTTAGGACACACTTATAGAAGCGAGTTATTTATAACTACGCCACCTGTTATCACCCAAATGAGGACGGATTCCCTTTTGAGTCAGACTCATCTCAAGGTTTCTTCCTCATGTCGTCTCAGGGAGGTTTTCCTTGCCACCGTCACCTTATGCTTGCTCATTAGGGATACATTTATTCATTCATATGTTTAAAATATTGACTGAACATTGGATGACATGACCTCTAAAGAGTTCTGACCATGCCCCGGTTGATAAGTTACTGCTATACAGATGCTTCTGCAATCAGTTGTGTGCATGCCTTCTGAATCAATTACACATTAAGGCATTCCTAGAAAACACAGTGTATTGTGGACCACAATGCATTCAATAGACAAACAAGTCTACACTAAAGACAGAAGCTCTACTGTGCTGACCACATAATTTCCACTTCACTGCATGCTGAGTGGGATCCACTCTGTTCTCCCACGGATAGTTTCAATGTGTAAACTATGGAGCTATTCAACTGTAGTTCTGAAGCTCTTTTCTTTTTGCGTCTCAGGGCACCCCACTGTGAAAAAGTTTCGAAAGAATAACAAGAACACAAGAGGGTAAGATTTCTCCAAAAGTCCCAGTACAAATCCCAAGAAACAGCATCCTGATTCATTCTAGGTGGAACAGAGCACTTAGGAAGAAAAACATGATACAGCTGAAAGCGGTCCAAAAATTACTGATTATAATACACTTTACTTGCAGTCTGTTCAAGGCTACCTGATCATCCATTTGCGAGTTGACAACAAAACAACAAATGTCCCCCCCCCCCCCCAAAACACAATCAGACTACTTTGTGTAATGCAACTGCTACAGTAATTTCAGTAATATCTTTTAACCACATAAAACAGTTAAAGCAACATGCATGCATATGTATGTATGTACCTATATCTATATATTTATACAACAGTTAGTTCCGATCCACTAGTTTGACTGTCAAGCAGCATTCCAAGAGTGCTGATATTGCGTGATAACAGCACTGGAGCATTTCACTGTGTGTATCACTCCCCTTGTCATGTAAAATTCCACTTCCCAGTTCTAACTGTTTACTACAGTAGTGTTAGCGACATCAGAAGACATGGCAAATGATAGTTTTCAGGAATATAACTTTTGACTTGAAATAAAAAAAAGCTCATCAGCTACAGCTGAAAAGGAGGCAGGGACACCAATTTTACCATAAGCACCTTTAACGTAAACGTACAATTCAATGCAAGCTACCTAGATAGCTAGCCAACATGCTATATAGAGACTGTGGCTTCTTCGGGACCTCGCAGAGCAACAATGAACATAACATTTGGCCATATTGTATCTGAAATGTCACATACTCAATAGATAGATAGAGATCCCAAAGAAAATGCAGAACGAGTGATATTTGCGGTATACTACTCCTAAAGATCTAGTGCACTAGAGATACAACATGAATATTAAGTTATTGTATTTACGGTACTGAAATTATTCCAAAGCAGCACTTACCTGTAGTTCACACCAGGCCACTTCCACCCATGTCTCTGTGTCCAGGCCTTTATAAACTGTCTTAAAAGCTCCACGGCCAAGCTCAATGTCAAATTTAAGGAAGCGGCCACCGGGCGATGTGGCCACAGCTTTCATCTCAGCCTCCTCCTCCTGCTCAGACTCACGCTCCCTTCCTTTTAGTCTGGGCACTGATGTAGCACCCTTTTCCAGGTCTAGGCCTCCACCATGGGTGCCATCAGTGGGTACATGCTTAGTTCCAGTACTAAATACAGAGTCTGAGGCATGGAGCTCAGGGAGAGGGATGCTATGAAGGTCCTCCTCCTCCACGAGCTCATCCTTCTCACAGAGTTCCACACTCTTCCGAAAGAAGCGTTTGTTCTCACGCTTCGGTTGAGATGTTTGCGCTTGTACTTCTCTGACTTCTCCTTCTTGTCTTTTGACTTCTGCTGCTCTTGCTCCTGAGGCTTCCTCATGTCCAGCCCCTCTCTCCGGTGTCTGTGGTGTCGGTCTCTCCTTCTGGCTGGCTGACTGGTTCCCTGTCCACTCATTCTCTTCTTCCCTCTCTGCACCAGGTTTCTCTCCAGATGACTCCTCCGTGCCGGTTGGCTCTCCTGGGTCAGTTGCCATGACCAAAAAACTCCTTTCCTCCTGTTTCTTTTTTTGTTTGCTCTGGTTCACAGACACATAGAAAACACTTGCTAGTGTTTTCTGATTATGTCAGTTTTTAGTCAGTACATGTCTTCTATCCATCTCCTATGTTCTTTCTTTATTTTACAGTCATGTAATACAGATTCAGCAGCTGAAAATCCAAAATAATGTAGCTCACTGGAAGTCCTTTTCTCACGGTGTAAAGAACAGCTTCAGGTAAAGCCTAAAAAAGATAAAAGCATTAAAATTTAGTCAGTGTTATGTGTATGCATGTATCTATACTGTCATAATGATCACAAATTAAATTCCACCCCAAATTCATGGACGCGCATTGTCAAGGCAACAACACTAACAACTTGCCTTGCTGACTAAAAGAGAAATGCCTTTCTTATACCTGAAGCAAAACAAACATTATAATATAAAATATCATCAAATGAATGGCATGCATGCACACAAACACATCATCCAACTACAAGGAAGTAAAAACTAGCAAGAGTTATCTGTTTAGATTGTTTTGACAAAACTACAGTGACCAAAGAGAGGATCATAGGTTTGTAGTAAAGCTAACAAGGAAAGTAACATTACCTAGCATGGCATTTTGAATTATGCATCAATCCAAATAATCCCAGTGTGGTAGCAAACTTGTGGTTTCAGGTCTATGTGGCTATAAAACCTTTTGCAAGCATTGTACAAATGAACACCATAATCAAGTCAAGTGGCGTTGTCATTTCAACCATATACAGTTGGTACAGTACGCAGTGAAACAAAACAACGCTCCTCCAGGACCATGGTGCTACATAAAACATCACAAGACTACAGAGAACTAAATAAGACTACACAAACCTACAAAGAACTATATAAAGTGCACATGTGCAAACATCGCAAGACAGTACAGCAATTACTAAACCCGGGTAAAAGTTAAAAAAAAAGTTAAAAAAATGACCAGTATACAGTTCTAGCATAAATAAAGTGATGAGCAGCAACTTCTCTGACGGACTTCTTGCACCATTATGTGTTGCTGTAAAGTGTAAACACATAAGCAACCTTCACGAGCCTTACTGCAGAGAGAGACATTTCTGTTGGCATGAAACAAGGCGACCTGTTGAGTTGAATAAACTCTAGCTGAGTCATCTGCTGGAGTTGGATGTATTCCAGCTTATTTCCCAGGGATCAGCCATTGGAAAGTAGGATGGATGGGATACCTGGCCGGCTATGTTTTTTTTTTCCCACTTTCTCACTCACCCACTGTTGAAAATGCTCCCTCTCTCAGCCCTGATTTCTTTCTTCTCCTTTGAAGTTTATTGACAATTGGCAAAGAACAAATTGGTACATTCCCACCACCAACTGGTATGGAGTGTGGATCACCATCCCTCTCGCTCCTACTGCCCCTTCCCCCATCTCCCCTTCCCCTTCCCCCATCCTGTGCAGCAGCACAAACATCCTGCCTCCTGTTGCTGATTGGCTGAAATAGTCTTGGGTGGCTCGGTCCGAGCCACTTTGTTTCCCATTTAAAGAGGGTAGTGTGTGAATACTGGATTTTTTTTCAGTAGGCACACAGAACAGACAGCTAGCGGACTATGAGGAGTTATTTGCTGAATTTGAAAAAAAGTGTATTGGAGTATAAATGATGACTGTACCTTTAATCACATGATTGTTGCGAAGGTGGAAAAAATCCAGATCAAGCATGGATGCTTTTAGGCTAGGGTGACCAGACAGTCCCGATTTGGGGTTGCGTGTCCCGAGTCCCGACAAAAGTCTGTCGGGACACGGATATGTCCCGGTTTTCGCCACTCGCGACGTTTGCGACTGAGCAGCGTGGGAATCATTAGCGGAGAAATGTCTGCATTTACTATTTTGATGAATTGATAGGAATCGCAAACTTTCCTGGTTACTGCCCCCTGGCCCTGTGGCATGGGTGTTTATTTAGCCACATTATTCCAGACAACAGAACGTGTTGCCATGCAACAATAAAATAAACATTAACTGGCGTGAATGTTCTTTGTCTAGCAGCTAGCAGCAGTAATGTCGCAGCAATTATGCCGAAAAGAAAATGTACCTTTTCCAAAGATTTACAGGGCACCTACCCCTTCCTCCGAGAGGTGCAGAACAATGCGCACGAAGCCTACTGCACACACTGTAAGTGCTTTGTTCTTGTACTGAGTTGGGTAGCCTATGCTGCAAATGCTGTGCGCTCCTGTGGGGGCTTTCCTCGGGCTGTCGCCCCTCTCCTCCTTTACTGCTGTTTTGTTTGAGTGTATATTTACGGAAGCCGCAAGAGGCCCTTCATATAATCTTTTTTTATTCACCTTGTTATCCCGAGATAACGACATAATTAATTCAGGATCTCGAGAAAACAACACAACTAATTCGAGATCTCGAGAAAACAAAACCGTTATTTCATGATCTCAGCTGGATCACTGTATCTCCGTCGGTAGAGACGAAGCCGGGCCAGTCTTCTGCGGAGGTGCCGCGGACTAATTTTGAAATTATCCCTTATTAAAAGACTTAATGCAATCTCTCCCTGTGTCAACCCCTGATCAAAATATTGCCTTATTAGGTGATTGATTATTCCAGACATTCTAATGACCAAAGTTGCGTCTATACAGAATGAGAAATAGCCCCAAAGTCAGCATATCACATGTCTCTTGGCGCACCTGAATGAACCATTTCTCAGCTGTTTACTCGAGATCATGAAATAATTGTTTTGTTTTCTCGAGATCTCGGAATAACGGTTTTGTTTTCTCGAGATCCTGAATTAATTGTGTTGTTTTCTCAAGATCCTGAATTAATTATGTCGTTATCTCGGGATAACAAGGTGAATAAAAAAAAAAGGATTATATGAAGGGCCTCTCTCGGCTTCCGTAGTATATATTCTCAAATCACTTGTCTCTTTTTTGTTTCTGTTTAACATACCATTCTGACAGTTTGGCCATATTGCTGTGTTGAACAGCTTGTTGCACCTTCCATTAAAGTGTTCACTTTTGTACACATCTTCTTGCTTTATTCATTCAGTTGTGGGGAATGGTTAGTAAGGTTGATTCTGACCTAGGCTATGTTGAGGTCACATATCTACTTTTTAAGTTCATGCTATACTGCATACAATTTTAGAGATATAGCCTACATGTGCATATGCATTCTTCTTGGTGTTCTCACAAACAGGTGAAATAAATCAGTTTAAATTTGGCCTATGGACATACAGTAGCCTGGCCTATTCTCAGCCATTACAAAATCTGTTGTCTGACCATAATTTAACTGATCTGTATACCACTATGCTACTAGATAACAAAATGCCTGTTTGTTTTATTTCATGTGAGATGTTGATAAATGTGAGCTTCAACAGAATGATAAGAGCACCTCTCTGAGTGTCACGTTTACGTAAAAAAAAGGTGTGCGTGCACGAGCATGGTCGCGCGCAAAAGTGTCCCGGTTTCAGACTAGGGAAATCTGGTCACCCTATTTTAGGCTCCTATAGAAATCGCAACCGGTCCTAAGTGAAAGACTACAAGGTATTTTAGCCATACATGTTGTTCACCAAATCTAATGAGCTACTTAGAAATTCAAAGTCTACCACTTGACAGAAGGGGTGTTTTAAAAACCTCAAGTGGATTATTTTCCAATAACAGCACATCCTGAAATGTTTCTTTTTATAACACAGTAATGTGCAAGTGATTACATTTTTTATTAATTAAGGAACAAAGCATCTTATAATTTTATGCATTTATTGTTGTTGTGGAACATCCATAAAGCAAGTTACCTCTCTTTTTTCCTCTCTTTTAACTTCAAGTTGCAGATTTACCTCTGACTGTTACAAACTGCTGTCTCTTGTGATGCTAAATAAATATCTCTTCACAGAAAACTTCACGGGCGGCACGGTGGTGTAGTGGTTAGCGCTGTCGCCTCACAGCAAGAAGGTCCTGGGTTCGAGCCCCGGGGCCGGCGAGGGCCTTTCTGTGTGGAGTTTGCATGTTCTCCCCGTGTCCGCGTGGGTTTCCTCCGGGTGCTCCGGTTTCCCCCACAGTCCAAAGACATGCAGGTTAGGTTAACTGGTGACTCTAAATTGACTGTAGGTATGTATGTGAGTGTGAATGGTTGTCTGTGTCTATGTGTCAGCCCTGTGATGACCTGGCGACTTGTCCAGGGTGTACCCCGCCTTTCGCCCGTAGTTAGCTGGGATAGGCTCCAGCTTGCCTGCGACCCTGTAGAAGGATAAAGCGGCTAGAGATAATGAGATGAGATGAGAAAACTTCACCATGTCAATGGTTACTTGCATTTTTAATTTGTTTATCTGGAACATCTGCAATACAAGACTCTATGAGAGTTGCTACTATAGAAATGATAACCTATTAGAGCATGTGCATTAATAATAATAAACTCTGCAGATGGCACTAATGTTGCAGTTGCTGTTACAGAAAATCAGTTAACACCTTCAGACCGATCCGAATCTAGCATTTAACAATGCTGTGGTATAAAAAAAAGGCAATTCTACTTCATCCACACACCACAACCAGCTCATCATTAATGACTTAGCAGATCTGTATATGAACTCCATCTTAGCACTTTATATGAAATACAAAGCCTGAGATTACAAATACGTGCATGGAGAGTCTATTTCTCTCCCATTTGGACAGAAATGTTAGTCCAGCCCATTAACGTTTAGTTCTGTGAGTGAAGAGGTACGGCCGCGCTGCTCTTAGAGCACCTGCAGCAGACAGCCTTCCACTTCCCTCTGCATTACTTTCACTTCCTAATGGTTCATAATCACTACTCACAGTCCGACACTGCTGACAATTTAATTATGTCAAACAAGACCAAATCAGATCAAATTCAAAAAGTTCATGTACATCTACAACTGTATGGATGTATGCCAAAGCTCCTACATGGTTAAATACTCAATAAGGGTGATCATGTCAGATGCTGGTCTTTTAAAATATCTTGACAAGGTCCAGGTTGATACAAAGGCAGGTAAAGTATATTACTTGACACAAAGGCAGAGAATGCTACAATGATTATTCTTAAAAATGGATGCTGCAGTTAAAGCCTTAAAGATATCAATAATTCATAAGCAGAGGGAATGCCAAATTGACCTGAAGTAAAAGTAATGGATCATTGTCAGGGGAACACAAAGTAAATAAAAATACTAAACGTAGTCAGCAATATTTCAGTCCCATTTAAACATACAGAAGTGATCAGAAGTTTACATACAGTGACATGAATGTCATCTTGGATATGAATGTCATGGCAATATTTGGGTTTCAATGAGTTCTCTGAACTGTTTTTTTTCTGTGGCAGAATGACTGTACAGCATACATCTTAAAAAATAGAATTTGGTGCACAATTTTCTTTGGGTTTTCTGAAATCAACACAGGGTCAAAAGTATACATACAGGTTAAAAATTTACATACAGCACACCTAATATTTGGGTAAAATGTCTCTTCACAAGATTCACCTTGACCAAACATTTTTTGTTTACCATGAACAAACTTCTGGCAGAATTCTGGTTGGATATTTCATGACTCTTCATGGCAGAATTGGTAGAGTTCAATTAATTTTTTTTCTTGGCATGGACTCGACTTACATGCATGGTCCATATATTTTCAATAGGGTTGAAGTCAGGGCTTGTTTTAAGCTTAATGTTAGCCTGCTTTATCCTCCACAACCAGCTCTGATGCATGCTTGGGTTCATTGTCCTGTTGTGACTCCCAAACATGTTCAAGTTTCCAATGGTTTGAGGTTATGCTGAAGTATTCTGAGGCAGTCCTCCTTCTTCATTATTCCATCCACTTTGTGCAATGAACCAGTTCCACTGGCAGTAAAACAGCCCCAGAGCATGATGCTGCTACCACCACCAGCAGCTGGTACAGTGTTCCTCTGTACATGGTGGTCATTGTGGCCAAACAACTCAATCTTTGTCTCATCTGACCATACATCATTCCTCCAGAAGGCTTTTTCTTTTTCCATGTGGGCAGTTGCAAACTTTAGTTAAGCTTGAAGGTGTCAATTTTGGAGCAGGGGGTTATTTCTTGGATAGCAGCCTCTTAGTTCATGATGATATAAAACTCACTGAACTGTAGACAGTGATCCATCAGCTTCCAGTTCATGACACTGCTGTGCCATGGTGGTTCCCGGGTTAGATTAGATTAGATTAGATTAGATAAAACTTTATTGATCCCTTTGGGAGGGTTCCCTCAGGGAAATTAAGATTCCAGCAGCATCATTACAGATAAACAGAGAAAAGAAATAGAGAAAAACTTCCAGGTAAATTAAAATAAATTAAGTATTTACATGTACAAATATAAAAGAGTAAGATATAGGGAAGAGAGGAAGGGGGGAGGGGAAAGGGGGAGGAGAAGTGGGGTTAGGGTAAGTGTGTGTGTGTGTGGGGGGGGGAAGCAGGAAAGATATTGCACATTATATTGCACATTGTCCAGTATTGCTTATTATTAGGCTAGGCTACTGCTCCTTCCCGTCCTCTGTCCTCCTGTTTACCCCCCCAGAGAGAAGTTGTACAGTCTAATGGCGTGAGGGACAAAGGAGTTTTTGAGTCTGTTCGTCCTGCACTTGGGAAGGAGCATTCTGTCACTGAACAGGCCCCTCTGGTTGCTGATGACGGTGTGCAGAGGGTGACTGGCATCGTCCATGATGTTCAATAGTTTGTCCATAGACCTCCTCTCTGCCACCGTCACCAGAGAGTCCAGCTTCATGCCGACCACAGAGCCGGCCTGCCTGATCAGTTTGTCCAGCCTGGATGTGTCCTTCTTGGATGTGCTGCCCCCCCAGCACACCACGGTGTAAAACAGGACACTGGCGACCACAGACTGATAGAACATCCACAGGGGTTTCCTGCAGATGTTAAAGGACCGCAGCCTCCTAAGGAAGTACAGCCTGCTCTGTCCCTTCCTGTATAAGTGATTGGTGTTGCAAGTCCAGTCCAGCTTGCTGTCCAGCCACAGCCCGAGGTACTTGTAGGAATCCACAGCCTCCACCTCGACTCCCTCGATCAGAACTGGTTGTGACCTTGGTCTGGACCTCCCAAAGTCAATGACCAGCTCCTTGGTCTTCGAGGTGTTGAGCTGCAGATGGTTCCTGTTGCACCACACAGCAAAGTCCTTCACCAGGCTCCTATACTCCTCCTCTCTGTCATCACTGATACACCCAACGATGGCTGTGTCATCGGCAAACTTCTGAATGTGACACAGCTCCGAGTTGTAGCAGAAGTCCGCGGTGTACAGGGTGAAGAGAAGAGGGGCCAGCACCATGCCCTGGGGTGCTCCGGTGCTGCTAGTTACAGTGTCAGACGTGATGTCCTTCAGCCTGACGTACTGCGGCCTGTCAGTGAGGTAGCTGGAGATCCAGGTGACCAGGCAGGGGTCCACTCGCATCCTGTTCAGTTTGTCCTGAAGCAATAGGGGCTGGATGGTGTTGACGGCACTCAAGAAGTCTAAGAAGAGGATCCTCACTGTGCCATTTCCCTAATCCAGATGCGAGTGGGCTCGGTGTAGCAGGTAGAGGATGGCGTCTTCCACACCGACACCTGCCCGGTACGCAAACTGCAGACAGTCCTGGGCATGTTGTACCTGGAGTCTGAGGAGTCTGAGGAAGAGCCGCTCCAACATCTTCATCAGATGTGAAGTGAGTGCCACTGGTCGGAAGTCGTTCAGCTCGCTGGGCCGATTCTTTTTGGGAACTAGAACGATACATGATGTCTTCCAGAGGGTTGGCACTCTCCCCAGCTGCAGGCTGAGGTTGAAGATGTGTTGGAGTGTTTCACCCAGTTCAGCAGCGCAGGTCTTCAGTAGTCATGGACACACCTTGTCCGGGCCTGCTGCTTTCCTGGGTTGAAGCTTCCTCAATTTACCTCTGACCTGGTCTGCAGTAACGCATAGAGGAGTCTGTGTTGAGGTGGGGGAGGAGGGGGCTGCTGTGATGACTGGGGGGAGGTGTGTTGAGGGAAGAAGGAGAGATGGCTGCAGTGAGGGAGAGGGTGGGGGGGACGTGGGCTGGTTGAACTGATTGAAGAAGTCATTCAAGTTGTTCGCCCTCTCCACTGTCCCCTCAACGACTCTGGTCTTTGTATTGTGGCCTGTGATGGTTTTCACACCTTCCTAGACCTCCCTCATGCTGTTCTCCTTCAGCTTCTGCTCCACCTTTCTCCTGTAGCTGTCCTTAGCTTCCCTCATGCAGCGTTTCACCTCCTGTTGTGCTGCTTTCATCGCCTCCCTATCCCTGCTCCTGAAGGCAGCCTTCTTGCTGTTGAGGACAGCTTTGACTTCCTGTGTTACCCATGGCTTGTTATTAGGGTAACATTGTACAGTCTTAGCGGGGGAGACCACGTCTGCACAGAAGTTGAGGTAATCCGTCAGACAATGTGTTAGTCCCTCTATGTCCTCACAGTGTGGGCTAAGCAGCATATCCCAGTCTGTGATGTCATAGCAGTCTCTGAGGGCATCTTCCATTTCAGGGGACCACCTCCTGATGGAGCTAGTTGTTGCAGGCTGCCTTTGAACCAGGGGGGTGTACTTTGGCTGTAGAAGAACCAGGCTGTGGTCAGACTTCCCTAGTGGGGGGAGGGGTGTGACTCTGTATGCATCCCTCACATTAGCATACAGCAAGTCAATTGTAATGTTGTTCCTTGTTGGACAATCCACAGCCTGGTAAAAAGCAGCCAAAGTAGAGTCCAAAGTAGCGTGATTAAAGTCCCCAGAAATGATCATAAATGCCTCAGGGTGCTGTGTCTGCAGCCTTGCTGTGACAGAGTGAATCCTCTCACATGCAGTGGCTGCGTCTGCCCTCGAAGGGATGTAAACACAGATGGTGATCACGTGACTGAACTCCCTTGGCAGATAATATAGCCGCAGGCTAACGGCTAGCAGCTCCAAGTCCAGGCAAAAAAAGACATAAAACTGTCTTTATGGAGATATGTCCCGGGTTACACCAGTGGTTGTTAACATAAATCAGGGGTCACCAAACTTTTTCTCTGGGGGCCACATTGTCGTTCCTGACTGTGATGGGGGGCCGGGGTCAGGTCAGCTATATAACATAGAATTGTATGACCCAGACAAATATGACCACCACCAAGCCTCATTGTGTAGTAGAGATTACTAGCCTGGCACAGCCATCCCCACTACTATATACACACTACTACATCAACACTTGATTCCTGGCACATATTTGTTTATCTTTACTAGTGGTTTGCAAAAGTAGTAATCGAGTCTTCACACTTTGTTTTAATTTGAAATACCACAGATATTCCATTTATTTATTTTCTAATAAAAACAACATCAAAGCTGTCAAGGTAAGAAACATCTGCCTAGTTGAGGTGATTGACACTGGCAAAGGTGAGTGAAAAATTATAAATTGTAGGTAGGCCTGTTGATATTGTTAATAATATTAATAATAATTGTGTGCAGAACTTAATAAAGGTCAAATAAATAGGCCTATAAAATAAATACATTAAAAAAACTGAAATTATAATAATATGAGCAATAGATCAATAGATCACAGCAGTTGTGCTGTGTCCTGCATGTCATTGCTCTCATCCATGGCCAAAGCAAAAAACTCGAATTCTAACGCTTTCTCATTCAGCTGGTCATACACGTTGTCCCCCAAATCTTCGGTTCGCCTGGTCATAGTAGGTGCGGAGAGACTCATCGCGTTGAGCGCATCCTTCTTGTCGGGACACACCTCCTCTGCCACAGCAAGCATGCATACTTTAACAAAGTCCCCATCAGTAAACAGCTTTCCATGGGTAGCTAGTAGGTGAGCTACCTTATAGCTAGCTCGGACAGCAGCCTGGTTGATCTGGGTTTGGGGAAGGAATACATTCTGTTGTGCAACCAGTCCGCGTTTCATCCTCCGAATCCTGTCTTCTCTTGTTTGGCTTCACAAACTAGCATACTCTTTGTGGCGGGTTTCGTAGTGATGACGCAGATTATATTCTTTGAAAACCGACACACTTTCTTTACATACAAGACAAACTGCACGGTCCTTACACTGAACGAAAAAATAATCAATGGTCCACTGTTCTTTAAAAACTCTGCACTCTCTGTCAACTTTTCGCTTACCGCTAGCTGTTTTGCTGTCCTGAACACTGACAATTCTCTGCGCGTGCGCTGCCTGTCACTGCTTGATCGCGAGCATATGACGAAAATTCGGAAAATATGAATAGTTCATTTTATAACCAAATATCAATTTTAATTGATAAAATCAACAAAATACAAGATGCAGACATGTTATTATTTGCCAAAAAGCAATTTAAAAAAATAGGCCATGACCACTTTTGGGGATTGCCTCATAGGGCCGGTTCAAGCGGTGGGGGGCAGAGGGGCTGGGGGACCGGTCAAAGGGGGGGTGGCGGGCCGTAGTCGGCCCGCGGGCCGGAGTCGGCCCGCGGGCCGTAGTTTGATGACCCCTGACATAAATGATGAGTCCCCCACCTTTGCTTTTCCCGCATGTGTTAGTGTCTCTGTCGGCTCTCACAGCAGTGAATCCCCGCAGATCCACATTAGCATCCAGTACAAGGTGTGTTAGCCATGTCTCCGTAAAGATAAATAAGCTGCTGTCCCGGTATATCCGCTGGTTGTTCAGAGCGGAAAGCTCATCGACTTTATTCGGCAGCGAGTTCACATTCCCCATGATAACGGAGGGAATGGATGGTTTGTAGCGCTGCTGGTTGTCCACTAGCCTAGCCTTTAGCTTAGCTCCAGCTTTGCAGCCCCTGGGTTTCCTCCTCAGCTCGGCCGGGATGGGGTGTCGTATCCCGGCTCGTCCCATTGTTTTCAGGGCCAGCAGTTCCTCTCTCGAATAAGTGAGAAACCTGGCTCCTGGTTGCACGTTAAAGTTAAAGATATCCATGTTATATAGTAAAACACACTATGTCTTCGTAAGAAGAGCAAAAAAGTTTTAAAAAGATGGAAAAAAGAGGTTTAAAGAGTTAAAAACTACAGAGCTACTGGAGAGGCAGCCATCTCACACAGCGCCCAGGTGGAAAAGGGCATGTTCCTGACCATCCGAACCAATTTCTTTTCAGCTGAGGGTGACAGTTTGGGTTTTCTTGAAGCAAAGTGGCTTGGCAAAGTGACTACACCTCCCAGTAACTTGCATACAATTGTTTGAACTGATCTTGGGATCTGCAGTTGTTTAGAAATGTCTCTAATAGACATTCCTGAGTAGTGTAGATCTGCAATCCTCTTTCCCTGATCTGCACTGAGTTCCTTGGACTTTCCCATTTTACTGTGTGCTGGTCAATCCAATGAGTGCTGTAAAAAAAAAAAAAAACTTTTTATGAAGGCACAGAGAAGCTACCAGCTTCTCGTCAATCGTAATCACTAACAGGAAGTTAAGAGGCCTTGGCAAGATAAGAGACAGTTTGGAAGTCTCAGCACCTCAGAATTAATAATCTAAGTGAGTGTATGTAAATATTTGAACCTGTACAGTGGTGCTTGAAAGTTTGTGAAACGTTTAGAATTTTCTATATTTCTGCATAAATATGACCTAAAACATCATCAGATTTTCACACAAGTCCTAAAAGTAGATAAAGAGAACCCAGTTAAACAAATGAGAAAAAAATATTATACTTGGTCATTTATTTATTGAGGAAAATGATCCAATATTACATATCTGTGAGTGGCAAAAGTATGTGAACCTTTACTTTCAGTGTCTGGTGTGACCCTCCCTTGTGCAACAATAACTGCAACTAAATGTTTCTGGTAACTGTTGATCAGTCCTGCACACCGGCTTGGAGGAATTTTAGCCCATTCCTCCATACAGAACAGCTTCAACTCTGGGATGTTGGTGGGTTTCCTCATATGAAGTGCTCACTTCAGGTCCTTCCACAACATTTCGATTGGATTAAGGTCAGGATTTTGACTTGGCCATTCCAAAACATGAACTTTATTCTTCTTTAGCCATTTTTTGGAAGAATGACTTGTGTGCTTAGGGTAGTTGTCTTGCTGCATGACCCACCTTCTCTTGAGATTCAGTTCATGGACAGATGTCCTGGCATTTTCCTTTAGAATTTGCTGGTATAATTCAGAATTCATTGTTCCATCAATGATGGCAAGCTGTCCTGGCCCACATGCAGCAAAACCGGCCCAAACCATGATACTACCACCACCATGTTTCACAGATGGGATAAGGTTCTTATGCTGGAATGCAGTGTTATCCTTTCTCCAAATATAATGCTTCTCATTTCAGCCAAAAAGTTCTATTTTGGGCTCATCCATCCACAAAACATTTTTCCAATAGTCTTCTGGCTTGTCCATGTGATCTTTAGCAAACTGCAGATGAGCAGCAATGTTCTCTTTGGGGCTTTCTCCTTGCAACCCTGCCATGCACACCACTGTTGTTCAGTGTTCTCCTGATGGTGGACTCATGAACATTAACATTAGCCAATGTGAGAGAGGCCTTCAGTTGCTTAGAAGTTACCCTGGGGTTCTTTGTGACCTCGCTGACTATTACATGCCTTGCTCTTGGACTGATGTTTGTTGGTCGACCACTCTTGGGGAGGGTAACAATGGTCTTGAATTTCCTCCATTTGTACACAGTCTGTCTGTGGATTGGTGGAGTCCAAACTCTTTAGAGATAGTTTTGTAACCTTTTCCAGCCTGATGAGCATCAACAATGCTTTTTCTGAGGTCCTCAGAAATCTCCTTTGTTCGTGCCATGATACACTTCCACAAACGTGTTGTGAAGATCAGACTTTGATAGATCCCTGTTCTTTAAATAAAACAGGGTGCCCACTCACACCTGATTGCCATCCCATTAACTGAAAACACCTGACTCTAATTTCACCTTCAAATTAACTGCTAATCCTAGATGTTCACATACTTTTGCCACTCACAGATATGTAATATTGGATAATTTTCCTCAATAAATAAATGATCAAGTATAATGTTTTTGTCTCATTTATTTAACTGGGTTGTCTTTATCTACTTTTAGGACTTATGTGAAAATCTGATGATGTTTTAGGTCATATTTGTGCAAAAATATAGAAAATTCTAAAGGGTTCACAAATTTTCAAGCACCACTATATGTATAATTTTGACCCTGTGTTAATTTCAGAAAATGCAAAATAAATTAAAACTTCTGCACCAAATTCATGGTTTTTTTCTATTAAAGAAATATGTTGTACAATCATTTCGCCACAGAAAACAAACAGTTCAGAGAAATCATTTAAAGCCCAATATTGCCATGTTGTTCATATTCAAGATGACATTCATGTCACTGTATGTAAACTTCTGACCACAACTGTAGGACTGTATGATAAAATGATAGAAAAAAATTAATATTTTGCTCTATAATTTATTTTGTTGCGTGGCAAATCATTCTATTTACGACAATATTTTGCATCATCTGGACAACGTTTTGCATTCTTCCATACAGCATGGATGCAGGCAGGAAATTTGCAGGAAATCTGAATACCAACATGGAGGTGAGTGAATGTCCAGCCAAGACAAAACGAGGAGCTACTTCTCTTGTGTGGATGTGGATTGGGTATGAAAAATCTGACATACGGTTTTGGTCAGAAGTTTACAGTCAGTGACATGAATGTCATCTTGGATATGAATGTCATGGAAATATTTGGGCTTTCATTAATTTCTTTGAACTGAGGCAGAATGACTGTATACATCTTTAATTAAAAAAAAAACACACTAGAATTTAGTGCACAAGTTTTAATTTTCTTTGGGTTTTCTGAAATCAACACAGGGTCAAAAAAAATTGAAATTTCCAAAATGTTTTTTATCTTGCCAAGGCCGAGGTCTCCTAACTTCCTGTTAGTGATCATGATTGACTACAGCTGGTAGCTTCTCTGTGCCTTCATAAAAAGGGTTTGTTTACAGCACTTCTTGGATTAACCAACAGACAATACAATGGGAAAGTCCAAGGAGCTCAGTGCAGATCTGAGAAAGAGGATCACAGATGTACACAAATCCAGAATGTCTCTTGGAGCCATTTCTAAACAACTGAAAATTCCAAGATCAGTTCAAACAACTGGATCCAAGTTATTGTGAGGTATAGTCACTTTGCCAAGCCACTTTGCTTCAAGAAAACCCAAACTGTCACCCTCAGCTGAAAGGAAATTGGTTTAGATGGTCAGGAACAACCTGGGACCCACCATGGCACAGCCCTGCCATGAACTGGAAGCTGATGGATCACTGTTTACAGTTCATATCACCATGGACTAAGAGGCTGCTATCCAAGAAATAACTCCCTGCTTCAAAATTGACACCTTCAAGCTGAACTAAAGTTTGAAGCTGACCACACAGACAAAGAAAAAAGCCTCCTGGAGGACAGCTGTATGGTTAGATGAGACAAAGATTGAGTTGTTTGGCCACAGTGGCCACCATGTACAGAGGGACAATGTACCAACTGGTGTTAGGATCATCATGCTCTGGGGCTGTTTTCTGCCAGTGGAACTGATTCATTGCACAAAGTGAATGGAATAATGAAGAAGGAGGACTACCTCAGAATTCTTCATCATAAACCATCAGAAACTTGAACACAACTTGGGAGTTACAACAGGACAATGAACCCAAACACGCATCAGAGCTGGTTGTGGAGGATAAAGCAGGCTAACATTAAGCTTAAAACAAGTCCTGACTTCAACCCTGTTGAAAATATATGGACAGTGCTTATAAGTCAAGTCCATGCTAAGAAAAAAAAAATTAATTGAACTCTACCAATTCTATCAGGAAGAGTCATGAAATATCCAAACTGAATTCTGCCAGAAGCTTGTTCATGGTAAACAAAAAATGTTTGGTCAAGGTGAATCTTGCGAAGAGACATTTTACCCAAATATTAGGTGTCCTGTATGTATATTTATGAACCTTTGTTGATTTCAGAAAACCCAAAGAAAATTGAAACTTGTGCAACAATTTCTAATCCATCCATTATCTGTAGCCGCTTATCCTGTTCTACAGAGTCGCAGGCGAGCTGGAGCCTATCCCAGCTGACTATGGGTGAGAGGCGGGGTACACCCTGGACAAGTCACCAGGTCATCACAGGGCTGACACATAGACACAAACAACCATTCACACTCACATTCACACCTACGGTCAATTTAGAGCCACCAATTAGCCTAACCTGCATGTCTTTGGACTGTGGGGGAAACCAGAGCACCCAGAGGAAACCCATGCAGACATGGGGAGAACATGCAAACTCCACACAGAAAGGCCCTTGTCAGCTGCTGGGCTCGAACCCAGGACCTTCTTGCTGTGAGGCGACAGTGCTAACCACTGTGCCGCCCCCAATTTCTTGTGTTTTTTTTTTTTAAATTAAAGATGTATGCTATACATTCTGCCACAGAAAAAGAACAGTTCAAAGAAATTACTGAAAGCCCAAATATTGCCATGACATTCATATCCAAGATGACATTCATGTCACTCTATGTAAACTTCTGACCACAGCTGTACTTTGCAATTCATGCCACAAATTGGTCCCTGCAACAGACTCAAACACCACTAACCTCTTTTACCACCTAGAAGAATCGTGTCAATCAGTACAGAGAGAGTTAATGGATGCCAGCCACAAAAACACAATTAAGTGCTCAAAACCATCCTCAGCGTCAGCTGTTGCAAGAGGTTTTTGCCCATAGTACAGCATATGGCAAAGAATCACAAAGATGGAAGGTGATGATGGCTGCTATTATACAACCCCAGTTCCAAAAAAGTTGCGATGCTATGTAAACTGTAAATTTAAAAAAAGAATGCAATAATTTGCAAATCATGGAAATCCTATATTTCAATGAAAATAGTACAAAGACAACATATCAGATGTTGAAACTGAGAAATTTCACTGATTTTTGAAAAATATATGCTCATTTTGAATTTAATATCAGCAACACGTTTCAAAAAAGTTGGGACAGGGGCATGTTTATCACTGTGTGGCATGACCTCTACTTTTAACAATGCTCTGTAAACATTTGGGAACTGAGAAAACCAGCTGCTGTAGTTTTAAAAGAGAAATATTGTCCCATTCTTGCCTGATATACAATTTCAGTTGCTCAACAGTTCGGGGTTTCCTTTGTCGTATTTTGCACTTCATAATGCGCCAAACGTTTTAAAGGGGAGACAGGTCTGGACTGCGGGCGGGCCACTTTAGCACCCGGACACTTACTATGGAGACATGCAGTTTTAATATGTGCAGAAAGTGATTTGGCATTGTCTTGCTGAAATAACGAAGGCCTTCCCTGAAAAAGATTTTGTCTGGATGGCAGCATATTGCTCTGAAACATGTATATATCATTCAGCATTAATGATGCCTTCCCAGATGTACAAGCTACCCATGTCATGTGCACTAATGCACCCTCATGCCATCATAGATGCTAGCTTTTGAACTGTGCACTGATGACAAGCCGGATGGTCCCTCTCCTCTTTAGCCTGGAGGACGTGGTGTCCATGATTCCTAAAAAGAATTTCTACTTTTGATTTGTCAGACCTTGGGACGATTTTCCACTTCAGCTCAGTCCACCATAAAAGAGCTCGGGCCCATTGAAGGTGGCGGTGTTTCTGGATATTGCTTATATATGGTTTTAACTTGCATTTGTGGATACAGTAATGAACTGTTTTCACAGACGATGGTTTTCTGAAGTGTTCCTGAGCCCAGACAGTGATTTCCACTACAGACACGTGTATGCTTTTAATGCAGTGTCTCCTAAGGGCCTGAAGATCACAGCCATCTAATGTCAGTTTTCAGCCTTGTCTCTTGCATACAGAGGTTTCTCCAGATTCTCTGAATCTTTTAATGATATTATGTACCATAGATGATGTGATCCCCAAATTCTTTACAATTTTACATTGAGGAACGTTATTCATAAATTGTTGCACTGTTTGACCACGCAGTCTTTCACAGAACAGTGAACCCCTCCCCATGTTCACTTCTGAGAGGCTCAGCCTCTCTGGGATGCCTTTTTTTAATGCTCAATCATGTTACTGACCTGTTGCCAATTAACCAAATTAGTTTTGTTTGTTTTTTTAGCATTACACAACTTTTTCAGTCTTTTGTTTCCCCTGTACCAACTTTTCTGAAATGTGTTGCTGACATCAAATTCAAAATGAGCATATATTTTTCAAAAAGCAATACAATTTCTCAGTTTCAACATTTCATATGTTGTCTTTGTACTATTTTCAATGAAATATAGGGTTTCCATGATTTGCAAATCTTCACATTCTGTTTTTAATTATGTTTTACACAGTGTCCCAACTTTTTGGAATTGGGGTTGTAGCTTATACCTGCAAATACATCATAGCTTCAATTTACATGGTTAAGAAAGGATGGATGTTTATTCATTCACTGAATTTACAGAAAATGTGCTATATTATGATATGTGCAGTTATCTGGATATGAAATTACCTATATTGGGAGATGAGATTTTAACCATATTGCACATCCTTACTTTGGCATGATGGCAACTTCCTAGAAGTTTCCTAATTCACATTCACATCAAGTAAATTATCTTCATTTCTCAATGTTTCGTTTAACACAGAGCACATTCTAGGAATTTGCATGATGTCTAGCATCTATGTCTCTTACTACAACCTAAAATACTCAACATCATTATCCACACTGCTCTTTCAAGTCTATTAAAAGTCGCTGCATCATATTTGTATGATTATTTCCATTGAGTCATCATTTTAAAAACACACCCAAAATCTGATTCAGCAATAATCTAGTCATAAAAAACAGCAGAAATCCAATTTAGTTTTTACTGTCTGCCTCTGACAGTTAAGTCTGGGTCTCTGGACCTCTGTGTTCCACACTGACAGCACATATCAGCCAGCTCTGTGTGCAACCTCAGATGACTGCTCAACAAAGTGGCTAATTATAGTAACAGACATCTGTAGCATTAACCTGTATTGAACTAGAACATAGAATTGGCTCAACTATACATGATAACACTTAGGACTACATCAGTGAGAGTCAGAACAATAAAAAATATGTCTATCAATCGTCTATTCCTCCATCTAACCATCCAATCTAATTTCATCATTAAAGGTACCAACTTCATGCTGTTATGAGCACCGAGTCTGAGATTTCTTGACAATATAACAAAAGTCATCCTAACCCAGGTCAACAAAAGCATTAATTTTCAATGAACAGTAACTAAAGCATGCTCCAAAGTCTCTCAAAGTTTCTGGATATCATGTGGTAATCTGTATATGTAACAATCATTTGCATAATCATTTACAATGTTTTGTATAAAATAGGATAGGACAGAATCGAATAAAAGTCTCCTTACAGAACATTTCAGAAGAGCAACATTGACATTTATTTCATTGATTTATTTTAATAACAACCTTTTTAATATAGTTTTGTCAGGTGTGTATTATATGAATTTACACCCCATTGGTCCTTGTAAATGTTGTTACTATAGAAAGAAATCTGTATTATTCTGAGTGGATTAATAGCGGAGCTCCAGCGGAGCACCATACCTAAGAAAAAAATGAGAAACTCATCGAGTCGATTTTTTTGTGGTTTGTCCGTGTACGTGTACCACCAGTCATACATACCGCCTAGTGGTCATTGTTAGTAATTACCAGTCATACACACCGCCTAGTGGGCAGTGCTAACCAGTAAAGAAATAAAACAAAAGAGACTGGCTATGATATAAGAAAATTCTACTATGGAAGCCGAGAGAGGCCCTTCATATAATCCTTTTTTTTATTCACCTTGTTATCCTGAGATAACGACATAATTAATTCAGGATCTCGAGAAAACAACACAACTAATTTGAGATCTCGAAAAAACAAAACCGTTATTCCGAGATAACAACATAATTAATTCAGGATCTCGAGAAAGCAACACAACTAATTTGATATCTCGAGAAAACAAAACCGTTATTTCGAGATCTCGAGAAAACAAAACCATTATTTCATGATCTCGAGTAAACAGCTGAGAAATGGTTCATTCAGGTACGCCAAGAGACTTGTGATATGCTGACTTTGGAGCTATTTGTCAATCTGTATAGACGCAACTTTGGTCATTAGAATGTCTGGAATAATCGATCACCTAATAAGGCAATATTTTGATCAGGGGTTGACACAGGGAGAGATTGCATTAAGTCTTTTAATAAGGGATAATTTCAAAATTGGTCCGTGGCACCTCCGCAGAAGACTCAGCTGTTTTCTCGAGATCATGAAATAATTGTTTTGTTTTTTCGAGATCACGGAATAATTGTCTTGTTTTCTTGAGATCACGGAATAATTGTTTTGTTTTCTCGAGATCTCGAATTAGTTGTGTTGTTTTCTCGACATCCTGAATTAATTATGTCGTTATCTCGGAATAACGGTTTTGTTTTCTCGAGATCTCGAATTAGTTGTGTTGTTTTCTCGAGATCCTGAATTAATTATGTCGTTATCTCGGGATAACAAGGTGAATAAAAAAAGATTATATGAAGGGCCTCTCGCGGCTTCCGTATTCTACAACCCAGAAACAGATGGGAGCTCCGCTTTTAGGCAGTGCCTAAATCTATATATTATAAACCTGTGATTTGCCTAACAGCTGGAACTGCAGTAGGAACCACGCTGTTTTCAAAAGCAAGGGAACAAGCACTCATGTTACCAGTGGCTGTTTCTAGGTTTTAATGTGCCTGTGTGGCTTCCTTGTTGCTATCTTAAAGGAACACTCCAGCAAAACTGTAACTATCAATATATGGATTGGAAGCTAGATATTTATTGCCTTTTTGTAAGCTGGAAAAAGAAACTTTGTCAGTAAACAACACTGGACTAGAGTGGATATAAAAA
The DNA here is from genome assembly GCF_027579695.1 of Neoarius graeffei. Taxonomy (NCBI): domain Eukaryota; kingdom Metazoa; phylum Chordata; class Actinopteri; order Siluriformes; family Ariidae; genus Neoarius; species Neoarius graeffei. The sequence goes on along the minus strand of NC_083581.1, from coordinate 26,629,249 downwards.
GTCTGAGCTGAGCTAAAGGTAGAATTTTTTGAGCATGATTCTAAAAGATACTTTATGTTTGGCACAAAAACAAGACAGCTTATCACATAAAGAACGCCATGCCAATTGGTGATTGGGTTGCGCATGCACATTCTGTGCTACGCACTTCCTGGTTCCCGAGTTGTTTGCGACGAGTCTTTTTTCCGCGAGTGTTGCTGTTAATTACTAATCTTTTTTATTTTTTCTACAAATAATTTTCCAGTATCCTCTTCATTTTTTTACTGTACTTTTGCTTTCCTTTTTGTACTTTCCACTTTCGCTTTCCTTTTTCCGTTTTTTTCTCTCTCTCTTTTTTCGGAAGAACGCCGAGACCGGAAGCTTTCTTTTTTTCTCCTCCTGCATAAAAACCATAAGTGGAGGCCATACACATCGGATCTGCTTTAATATCAACAGATCTTCAATTAAGGTACGTGAATCCTTTCATCATGGCACACCTTCAGCCTGTTCAGTGTGCTGAGTGCAGGATGTTTAGTCATTCCTCCGTCTCTAGCGATAGCTTTATTTGTGATAAGTGCAGATTAGTTAGCTCTCTGACAGATTAGATTATAGTGTTAGAAGCGCGTATCCAGGCTTTAGAGAAGGTCAGTGAGAATGAGAACAGTATAGTTTCTGTAGGGGAAAGTCTGGATGCCCTAGATGGAGTTAGTAATCCCCCAACTCTGGCATTAAAGCCCTTACAGCGGGGCGAATGAGTGACGACTTGGCAGCATAAGCGTAGAGCCAAAGCTACCGCTGAGGCTTGCCCACAGGAGCACCACTCCTCTCCGCTTCACGTTTCGAACAGGTTTGCTCTCCTTAGTGATCCACCCAATGAGAAACCTGAAAGAGTTCTGGTTATAGAGGACTCTATCATATGGCATGTGAATTAGCTTAGCCTTTAGGGGCACCAGCAGCTTTAGTCAGGTGTTTAGCCAGGGTGCCGGACATAGCAGGTAATCTTAGGGTCCTAGGCAAGCGCAGGTTCTCAAAGTTAGTTATCCATGCAGGAGCTAATGATATACGCCTTCGTCAGTCTGAGGTTACTAAGAGTAACTTTGTAGAGGTGTCTAAATTAGCGAAGGCAATGTCCGCTGTTGTAGTATGCTCTGGCCCCATCCCAATGTGGTGTGGCGATGTAGCTTACAGCAGGTTATGGTTGCTGAATTGCTGGTTGTCCAGGTGGTGCTCTGAAAACAGTGTGGGCTTTATAGATAATTGAGCTAATTTTGAGGGCACTGCTGGCCTGTTAGGACGGGACGGTATCCATCCCACTCGGGAAGGTGCTGCTCTCATTTCTTGCAGCATAGGTCATAGTCTCAGAACAGGCCTAGTTAATTTCTGACAATCCAGAGCCAAGGCCAGGGAGCAGACGAACAGGCTAAACGGACTGTCTGCTAGCTGCACAGAGTTGTCAATCAGGGTCTACTACATCGAGACTGTGTCTGTTCCCCAAGCTCAACAAAAAAGTAGAAATATTCAGATAGTTTGTTCCAGTAACCTAATCAATATAAAATTAGATCATACTGAATGTACAGCCGCTACCAGCACCTTTGATCTAAAGGTGGGGCTATTAAATATTAGATCTCTTACATCTAAAGCGCTAATTGTTAATGAACTCATTACTGATCAGGAGTTTAATGTACTTTATTGAACTGAAACATGGATTAAGCCAAATGAATATATAGCATTAAATGAAGCTAGTCCTCCTGGATGCAGTTATATACACCAGCCTCATCTAACTGGTAGAGGAGGCGGCGTCGCGGTTATTTATAATGATTAACTAGGTGTAACACAAAAACCTGGTTATAAATTTAATACATTTGAAGCTCTTCATACTCATATAATGTATGCCTCGAAAAATAGGTCTACCCAGTTAATTCCGTTACTTATTATTTACAGGCCCCCGGGGCCATATTCTGAGTTTCTTTCTGAATTTGCAGATTTTATCTCAGATCTGGTTATTTCCTTAGACACTGCTGTGGAAACACATCTACTGATGCAACTGGACACATCGTCAGTGATGTTCCTGGAATCATTGGGTGTTTCGGGTCTTTCAACATCATACACCCTCATCCAGATGACCCAGCCGGGGCTGATCAGACCCCAGCTTGTGTCCAGATGGCATGCTAGCTACCACGACTCCATGGTTCTCCTCTCTTGAGCCACAGCCATCTTGAGGCCCTCTCTGCCGCTTCGGTGGTATTGCGGATGGCTCTCCTCTTCTGCTGTCCGATGATGCCTAAACACCCCAGTGCGCTGGCCAAGGACCGGGCCGCAAAGCCTCTGCAGCCTAACTCAATTGGAAGGCACTTTGCCCTCCATCCTGACTGCTGGCAGTCATTGACCAGCCCCGTGTACTTGGAGAGCTTCCTTTCAAAAGCTTCTTCCAGGCGGTCTTCCCACGGGACTGTCAGCTCCAGCATTACGACCTGCTTGGTGGCCTCGGATACAAGGACGATATCAGGATGGAGGGTGGTGACTGCAATGTGGCTGGGGAACTTCAGTTGTTTTTCAAGGTCCACTAGCAGCTGCCAGTCTCTTGCAGAGGTCAGGATGCCTGCTGGTGCTTTCTTTGCTTGGGCAACCTGCTCCCCAGCCCTGACAAAGGTGATGGTATACTTGGGGGGGGCGCAGCTGCTTTGCCCATACCAGTCCTGTGTTGATGGCTTCAGCGATGGTCTTCAGGACTTGGTCATGCCTCCACCGGTAATGCCCTTCTCCAAGTGCTGTTGTGCAGCAGCTAAGAACATGTTCCAAGGTGCCTCTCTTGGAACACAATGGGCAAGCTGGTGACTCTGCAAGACCCCATGCATGCAGGTTTGATGGACTGGGCAACACGTCGTACACTGCCTGGATGAGAAATTTGATGCGGTGAGGCTCAGCTCTCCAGATCTCAGTCCAGGTCACTTTCCTCTCCAGCGCATTCTCCCATCGTGTCCAGGCCCCCTGCTGTCTCATGCCCACCGCCCTGCAAGATCTTATTTCCTCCACAGCAGCCCTCACCTCCTCTTGGATCAGGCGCCGCTTCTCCTTCCCCCTGGTGTTCATTTGTGGAGTCGGAAAGGATCCTAGACCAGCTCTGCCTCGTGCGACCACCCCCACCAGAGCCCTGTGGCGCAGCCTAGCTTCAGCCATTTGCACGGCCTCTTCTGCCTTCCACTTTCTACGCGTCCTCACTTGGATTCCAGCATTGGCCACCTTTGGATCACTGGAGTCTCTGTACAGCAACACTTCTCTAGCCCTCATTACCTTGAACTCCTCCTCCAAGGATTTAAAGGGCAGCTGCAATTTGTTATTGCGCCCATAGAGTGCGATGCTGCTCAGGCTCTTAGGTAACCCCAGCCATCTCCGCAGGTGGTTGCTGACTTTCCTCTCCAAGGTCTCTACTGTGGATACTGGGACGGCATAGACGAGGAGAGGCCACAGGATCCTGGGAAGGATGCCGTGCTGGTAGACCCATGATTTTAATTTTCCAGGTAGACCGGATTTGTCCATGGATTTCAGCCAGCCATTCAACTCAGCACAGGCTGTCTGGATAGATGTTGCATCCTTGAGAGAGCTGTCAAAGACCTTGCCCAGACTCTTAACTGGCTTCTCTGTGATCGTTGGGATGGCTGTGCCTGCGATGTTAAACTGGAACTTGTCCTCCACCTTTCCTTTCCTCAGCACCATGGATCTTGATTTGGCAGGTTTGAAACGCATTCGGGCCCACACCATCATCTTCTCTAGACCCTTCAGAATCCATCGGCATCCCGGGACTGATTCCGTCGTGACTGTAAGGTCATCCATGAACGCCCTAATGGGTGGCTGTCATTGCCCAGAACTCATAAGAGGTCCTCTGCACTCTGGCTCAGCAGACTTGGTGAGCATATTCATGGCCAAGGAGAATAGTGTCACAGAGATCGTGCGCCCTGTGATGATGCCAATATCTACCTTGTGCCAACTGAATAGAGTTGCTCCTGAAGAGACCCTCATCCTGAAGTTGTTGTAGTAGTCAGTAATGAGATCTCTACACCTGCTGGGGACATGATGTTTCACCAGAGTGAGCTGGACAAGCTTATGCGGGATGGAGCCGAATGCGTTGCCCAAGTCAAGCCATAGCACTGACAGGTTTCCCCTATTTTCTCTGGCCTCTCGGATAAGCTGTGTCACCACACCTATATGCTCCATACAGCCCGGTATCCCTAATATGCCACCTTTCTGGACTGATGTGTCGATGTAGGTGTTCCTTGCTAGGTAAGTGCACAGCCTCTTGGAGATAGCACTGAAGAAGATTTTGGATTCAATGCACAGGAGGGAGATGAGGCAGAACTGGTCAAGCTGGGTGGAGCCTTCCTCCTTAGGGATCCAAACCCCTTCTGCCATTCGCCATTGTTCTGGGATCTTCCCCTTTCTCCAGAAGACTCGCAGGATTTTCCACAGCCGCAGTAAAAGTTTGGGACAGTTCTTGTACACTTTGTACGAAGTGCCACTTGGTCCTGGAGCGGAGCATGCTCTAGCTTTATGGACAACCTCTTTGATTTCCATCAGCTTCAGCTCCAACATGTCAAACTGCACCTCTGGCTCAGGTGGGTCAATAAGGATGTCACAATCTCCCAACTCCAGCTCTCTTCTGGGGTCGCTGAACATCTGTGCGAGATGTTGGTCAATATCTTCCTTTGAGGAGGACAGTTTGCCACTGCGCTTCTGGCCTAGCAGGTCTTTTATGAACTTGAAGGGGTTAGCGATAAAGGCCGCTAGTTTACGCGCCCTCTTGCGTCGCCGCCTCCGATGCCACTCTGCCCGGCGTAGAATCCTTATCCTCTTCCGGTGCATGGACATTAGTTGGGCTAGACCAAAGCGTTCCTCATCTCCTGCTTCTTTGTATTGAGACTTCAGCGCTTTCATCTCCAGCCTTATGAGATGGATCTTCTCCGCTCTGTGGTTCCTTGTGACAAACTAAAGACAAAGCTTTAGTTGTCGGAGATTTTATTATTCACTTCGATAACCCAAAAGACCCTTTGAATTAATCAGGGATTAATCAGAATGTCATAGGACCGACCCATAATGGTGGTCACACCCTCGATCTAATACTAACATTCAGGTTAAACGTAGAAAATATAGTCATACTTCCACAGTCGGAAGCTATCTCAGATCATTATCTCATCTCATTCAAAATATGTCTGAGTAATAATATATGCCCCCACCATGCTACTGTATTAAACGTACATTCAAGTCAACTACTGCACAGAGCTTTATAAATGATCTCCCAGAGTTATCAACTTTGATTGGATTACTGTCAGCCCCTGCAGAACTTGATCAGGCAACTGAATGCTTAGAGTCAACGTTCCGCCATACTTTAGATAATGTAGCTCCTCTTAAATGGAAAATGGTCAGAGACAAAAAAATTAGCACCCTGGTATAATGATGACACTCACACTTTAAAAGAGACCACTCAAGGCCAAGGTTTTTTTATTTGCCATTTGTGCATAAACCAACAGTTCAGACACATTGGAATTTTTGTGCAGGGCTCTCTCAGTCAACAGATTAGAAAATAAAACACTATAATAAAAATATAAAATATAGAAACACTATACAATATGTTGCGGGGGGAGTGAAAAAAGGTTATATGCTCAAAATTTTAAATACAAGTATTAAACAGAACAGAAGGAGAGGGCAAATGTTAAATAACATTAATAAAATAAAAGGCTATTCCTGAGTGCTGTTCCTGTATATTAAAAGAGGGGAAAATTATATGGAAATATTGCACATTTTGGGAGGAGAAGGGGAATGAAAATTGGAACGTAAATGGCGTCAAACAAAATTGGTAGTGTTCAAATTAGCGTGGAAGGAGAGCTTCCTGAAGTATAGAAAAGCTCTTAGTGCTGTGAGATCAACATATCTCTCCTCCCTAATAGAAGATAACAAAAATAATCCTAGATTCCTATTTAATAGTGTAGCAAAATTAACCAGGAATAAGTCCACTATAGACACATGTGCACCTGTAGTATGTAGTAGCAATGACTTCATGAATTTTTTTCATGACAAACTTGAGACTATCCGACAAAAAATTCAAACTACTAATTTAAAGTTAAACAATGTAAGTGACCCTGTAGTTAACAATATAACTGTATCAGATCAGCAATTAGAATGTTTTATTCCCCTTAGAGAAACTGAATTACTTTCATTAATCTCAGCATCAAAAGCCTCAACTTGTGTACTAGATCCCTTACCTACATGTCTATTCAAACAGATAATACCTGAAGTAATTGAACCGCTTCTAAAAATAATAAATTCTTCTCTTACGATTGGCTATGTACCCAAATCCTTTAAACTAGCAGTTATCAAACCCCTGATTAAAAAACCTGACCTTGATCCCTGTTAGCTGTCCAATTATCGGCCAATATCAAACCTCCCCTTTATCTCCAAGATCCTTGAAAAAGCTGTGGCACAGCAGTTATGCTTATATTTACATAGGAATAACATCCATGAAACATATCAGTCAGGATTTAGACCTCATCATAGCACAGAGACAGCTCTGGTTAAAGTAGACCTACTGTTGGTGTCTGATCAGGGCTGTGTCTCGCTGCTTGTGTTGCTTGACCTTAGTGCAGCATTTGATACCATTGATCATTCCATTCTTCTGGATAGACTAGAAAATGTTGTGGGAGTTAAGGGAATGGCCCTCTCCTGGCTCAGGTCTTATTTAACTGATCGCTTTACTGAGATAAAGTTTGGTGTTCCACAAGGTTCTGTTTTAGGCCCACTGCTTTTTTCTTGATATATGTTACCTCTGAGTGATATTATTCATAAGCATGGTATTAGTTTCCACTGTTATGCTGATGACACACAGTTGTATGTTTCTGCAAAACCTGATGAGATACACCAGCTTAATAGAATTGAGGAATGTGTGAAGGACATTCAACACTAGATGCTTATTAACTTCCTTCTGCTTAACTCTGACAAGATTGAAGTACTTGTACTAGGACCACATGCAGCTAGAAGTAAGTTACTGTGTAATCAGAAAACTCTGGATGGCCTTTCTGTTTCTTCACTTGCAGCAGTAAAAGACCTCAGAGTGATTATTGACCCCAGTCTTTCATTTGAAACTCACATTGATAACATTACCAGGATAGCTTTCTTTCATCTCAGAAATATTGCTGATAAGAAATTTAATGTCACTACATGACGCAGAAAAACTAGTTCATGCTTTTGTTACCTCCAGGTTGGATTATTGCAATGCCGTACTGTCTGGATGTTCCAATAAGTGCATAAACAAGCTCCAATTAGTTCAAAATGCAGCAGCAAGAGTCCTTACTAGAACTAGAAAATATGACCACATCACCCCGTCTTATCCACACTGCATTGGCTCCCGATCAAATTTCGTATTGATTATAAAATACTACTAATTACCTTTAAAGCACTGAATTGTCTCGCACCACAGTACCTGGGTGAACTTCTGGTCCTCTATGACCCGCCATGCCTACTTAGATCAAAAGGTGCAGGCTATCTGCTGGTACCTCATATAGTGAAGGCTACATCAGGGGGCAGAGCCTTTTCTTACAAAGCCCCGCAGTTATGGAACAGCCTTCCAAGTAATGTTCGGGAATCAGACACAGTCTCAGCATTTAAGTCTAGGCTGAAAACATATCTGTTTAGTCAAGCCTTTTGTTAATGGTGTTTATGAGGTAAAGGTGTAGATCTGGAGGGTCCTCAAACATAGAGTGTTTTCGTAAACTGGGATGTATGGATGCGGTCAGTCCCCCACTTGCTTGCTCACTCGAGTTTGTTGACGGTGTAGTGGCTGGCTGCTTTATGTCCCGGGGCTCCCTCATGCCTGTTTTACCTTCTGGCTCTCCCCTTTTAGTTATGCTGTCATAATTAGTTGCCAGAGTCCCTGCTTGTACTCAGTGCAATATGTATACTGTTCCTACTTATTCAGGTAGCATTGGGCATACCTAACAACCTGTGTCCCCCCCCCCCCCCCCCCAAATTTGTCCCTCTGAGTTACATGTCGGTCCTGGGATCGAGATGCTGACCTCTTCTGCTCCTCGGACCTGCGTGATCCATCCTGGTGCCCTGTGTCTGGTTGGAGTCTCATTGCATCGCTCCTGTGGAGGACGGCGCCATGTGGACAGTTGAAAGTCACACCTGGAGGACGCTCTGGACACTTACAGTAATGCTTTTATGGCTGAGGACTACAGTTGACTTGCTAACTTTAGGACTGCAGTTGTCATGAACAGTTTTGCACTCAAGTTTCCATCAATGAAGAGTTTATAACATCAACGAAACTGACTTCATGTTAAAACTGTTAATGTTGTCTGTTGTTGCCCAATGAGGATGGGTTCCCTTTTGAGTCTGGTTCCTCTCGAGGTTTCTTCCTCATGTCGTCTGAGGGAGTTTTTCCTTGCTACCATCGCCACAGGCTTGCTCATTGGGGAGAGATTAGGGATAAAATTAGCTCATGTTTTAAGTTGTTCAAATTCTGTAAAGCTGCTTTGCGACAATGTTTATTGTTAAAAGCACGATACAAATAAACTTGACTTGACTTGACATGGCCAACGGTGAAGCATGGTGGTGACAGCATCATGCCATGAGGCTACTTCAGCTGGGACTGGGGCTCTGGTCAAGATGCAAGGCAAGATAACAACCCTAAATACAAATCCATGTCAACAAAGGTAAGACTTCAGAAGAAGGTCAATGCTTTGGAATAGACTCTTAACCAAAAAACAAGCAAAAGATTAATTAAGGGTTGTGTTCATGCATGCAACCAGATTATTGTACATTTTGTTATTGGATATTTGTGCTCACATTTACTTATTTTTCCCCAAAATGTGACTGGAACTTGGCTTGAGCAACCTGTCACTTCGTGACAAACAAAAGTTACTGACTAAAAAGCTTTTCACAAAGAATGTGATTTTCCACTCTGCCTGTCTCTCTCCTTCATGGATAAATGTTTAGAATTTCCCAATGAAAAATGACTTTTGTACAAAAAAAAGTACTAAACTCATTATAATGGTTTGCTGCTCAGTGCTCAATCCGATTGAAACAGAGTTAATTCAGCAAGCCATATATAAAGCAGAGCCACAAGTACACCTTATCCTTCCATAGGACCAGTAACCACAGACATTTTACGATATGACCTCAACTATGGCATGTTGCAAGTCTACAGAAAGAAAAGGAAAAAAATAATCACGTGAAATGAACCAAATGCACACATACCGGTACAGTAAAAACAATCTAATTTGTCTAGCTCAGGTAAACATACATTTAATTTCTACATTCCTGTAGTTCAGACACATGAAAAAGATGGAAATTCCTCCAACAGTTCAAAGAACTGTGAAAAAAGTTCCTCTGGTCCAAATGCATTTTTATGTTTAATCAGTTTGGTTGAAAACAAACAAACAGCAAAACAGAAGTAGTGATGATTGGTACTCCGTGTGTTTGCAGGAAGGTTACCAATTTTGCCCTGGATTCGTTGAAATAAAAGTACCATTAACTAGTCTTGTAGTCAAGACCACCTAAACCAAGACCAAGTCATGACCAAGACCAGACTATATCCAAGACCGAGACAAGACAAAGAGTTTGAGGGGTTGAGATGAAGTCAAGACCAGGACCAGACCAGTGGGTATGAAAGGGGTGGGGGAGGGGTGACAGCCATTAAGAAGAAGCAAAATTTCAAATTAGCAAGGAGTCACATTATTGGTTGCATTTGAAGCAGGAAATTTTACATCCAATCAGAGTAATGATATTAACAAATAAATTAGACAATGCACAGGCAATTTATTGAAATCCCCATAGTTGTGGTCTTGACTGGTTGTGGCAGCAGGGACGTGGCCAAGCATCAGTTTGTGAAAGGAGGGCGGGGCCAAGGAAGGTGAGTGGCAAAGTCAGTACACCTGTTGTCAATTAATGCTCTCTGTGTGTGTGTGTGTGTGTGAGTGAGAGAGGCAGCGGGGGCGTGGCCAAGTGTCAGTCTGGGAATGGAGGGCGGAGTCAGGGAAGGTGAGTGGTCATGTCACTAGACCTGTTGTCAATTAACGTGTGTTTGTGTGTCTCCTCCAGTGACCGCGCCCTATAAAAGGAGAGTGAGAAGGGGAGGTCAGCGCCGAGGGCTCGATAATAGCTTGTGTGTGTGTGAGAGAGTTTGAGTTGTGTGCTGAAAAGCAGCAATAAAGAAAATAATTAAGAACACAAATAACCACCTGCCATGCTTCTGTGCTCCACCCACATCAGGGTCTCTCTACAGTGGTGCCCAAACCCGGGACGAGTGCAGAAGGAAACAGCCCCATGGAGTCCTCGCCATTCAAGGACCTGATCCATGCCCTAGCCACAGCCCAGCAGAACCAGCACCAAACACTGGTTGCCCTCCGAAAGGGGCAAGAACAATGATTTGAAGCCTTGGTGCTGGCCCAACAGGAAGACCGCCAGGCATTCCGTCAACTGCTCCCTTCGGCGGGGCCCACAACCACCACCGGAGCAGACCCTCCCCACCTCACCCTAACAAAGATGGGTCCGCACAATGATCTGGAAGCCTTCCTCGCGCTCTTCGAGCAAGCAGCAGAGGCGTGGGGTTGGCCGGTCGACCAGGGCATGGCGCGCCTCCTCCCCCTGCTGACGGGCGAGGAGCAGCTGGCCGAGCTGCAGCTCCTCGCCAACAGCCAGCTCGTGTACATGGACCTCCAACGAGCCATCCTCCAGCATGTTGGCCGCTCCCCAGAGCAACAACGGCAGCGCTTCCACTCGCTGCGCTTGGAGGAGGTCGGCCGATCGTTTGCGTTCGGGCAACAACTCCGGGATGCCTGCCAATGGTGGCTGAAGCCAGATGATCGACCTGGTGACACTGGAGCAATTCGTTGCACAACTTCCGGAAGGAACAGCAGAGTGGGTCCAGTGTCATCGCCCGGCGTCGCTGGACCAAGCTATCGAGCTGGCAGAGGACCACATGGCGGCAGTTCCGATGGCAGGAAGGCATGTCTCCTCTTCTCTTCTCTCTCTCTCCCTCTGCTCCCCATCCTCACCCCATTCCCCCACTGCAGAGGCAGGGGCTGGCTCCCCCCCAGCCGGCCCGGCACATCTCCTGTGGTGTCTTCCCATTTTCCCCTTCCTTGTCTGTGTCTCCTCCCCCCCAGGTGAGTGATGTCCATAACACCAGTGCAGAGGGAGAGCCTGGACCGGTGTGCTGGCGCTGCGGGGAGCCGGGACATCTCCAACATCAGTGCTCCGCGATGGAGGTGGGCGCGGTGGTCCGGGTCCCCGACGCACCAGAAACCGACTTGATTGGGGCGGAGCGTATCATATACCGGTAAGTGTCCAAGGGGATACATACCAGACTTTGGTGGATTCCGGCTGTAACCAGATGTCAATCCACCAAAGCCTGGTGCAAGGTGAGGCATTGGAAAGAGCACGAGTGGTGAAGGTGTTGTGTGTGCACGGGGATGTTCACAGCTACCCTTTGGTGTCCCTCCGCATTCTATTTCGAGGGGAAAAGTATAGTGTAAAGGCGGCGGTTAACCCTCGTCTCACCCACTCGCTAATTTTGGGGACTGATTAGCCAGGTTTTAAAGAGTTAATGACGCAGAGTAAGGAGTGGGTCCTGCACTAATCCTTCGGGGGAAAGCCCCGGAGTAGCATTGGCGGGAGAAGCTGTCACAGAGCCGTCTATGTCAGCACCGCGTCAGGGTGATACGCGGAGTGTCCCGCCCCTCCTCCCTCTCTCGGGGATTCCCTTGGGGATTTCCCATTAGAGCAGTCACGAGATGGGACTCTGCGGCATGCATTTGACCCAGTGAGAGTAATCGATGGTCAAATTCTCCAGCCAAATGCAACGCCGGCCTTCCCCTACTTTGCTATTATAAAGGATAGGTTATACCGAATGACACATCACACTCAAACTGGTGAAAAGATAACACAGTTATTAATTCCAAAGAGCCGCCGGGAACTCATATTCCAGGTGGCTCATGTTAATCCCATGGCCGGACACTTAGGGCAAGATAAAACACTAGCCCGAATAATGGCCCGGTTCTATTGGCCAGGGATTTGCGGGGATGTCCGTTGGTGGTGTGCAGCGTACCGCGAATGCCAATTAGTAAATCCCGCGGCTACTCCAAAAGCGCCTTTGCACTCTCTCTCTTTAATTGAGACCCCATTTGAAAGAATTGGGATGGATCTCGTCAGGCCATTAGATTGGTCAGCATGGGGATATCACTTTATTTTAGTTCTGGTGGACTATGCAATGTGATACCCAGAAGCAGTGCCTCTTTGCAATATCTCAGCACACAGTATTGCAGAGGCACTCTTCCACTTCATCTCCCGGGTCAGGATTCCGAAAGAAAATCTGACAGACCAAGGCACTACATTCATGTCACGCACACTGCGCGAGCTGTATGGGCTATTGGGGATTAAACCTATCCGCACCAGCGTCTATCACCCACAAACTGACGGCTTAGTGGAACATTTTAATTGAACTCTCAAAAATATAATTCGGAAGTTTGTAAGCGAAGATGCACATAATTGGGATAAGTGGCTCAAGCCCCTGTTATTTGCAATACGAGAGGTCCCACAAGCCTCCGCAGATTTTTCACTGTTTGAATTGTTATATGGGTGTAAGCTGCGTGGCATTTTGGACATGCTACGTGAAAACTGGGAGAGGGACCTTCACCTAGGAAGAACGAAATTCAATGCGTTCTTGACCTGCGTGCCAAACTCCACACACTCACACACTTAACCCAGGAGAATTTGCGGCAGGCGCAAGAACATTGAGTCCGACTGTACGACAGGGGCATGCGCCTTAGGGAGTTCACACCGGGAGACAAAGTACTCATATTACTGCCCACATCGAGCTCCAAATTGGTCGCCAAGTGGCAAGGGCCCTTCAAGGTCACACGGCGAGTCAGAGACATCGACTATGAGGTGAGGCGAACGGACAGGGGTGGGGCATTGCAAATTTACCACCTCAATCTATTAAAACATTGGAATGAGGAGGTCCCTGTGGCGTTGGTGTCAGTAATCCTGGAGAAAGCAGAGCTGGTGCCGGAGGTTCAAAAAAGAAAATTGACATCGCCCACCACTCCGGTCCCCTGTGGAGACCACCTCCCCCTGGCCCAACTCGTGGAGGTAGCCCAGTTGCAGAAAGAATTTTCCGACGTGTTTTTGCCCCTGCCCGGCCGCACCCACCTCATAGAACACCACATTGAGATGCCCCCGGGGTGGTAGTGTGCAGCCGCCCTTCCCGCCTGCCTAAATACAAAAAAAAGGTGGTCTGGGATGAACTCGAAGCCATGCTTGAAATGGGCATAATCGAGGAGTCCCACAGTGACTGGAGCAGACTAGTGGTCCTGGTCCCCAAGACCGATGGGTCGGTCTGGTTCTGTGTGGACTATAGGAAAGTCAATGCGGTGTGTAAATTTGACGCGTACCCAATGCCTCACATTGACGAGCTGCTCGATCAATCAGGCACTACTCGCTTTTATTCGACACTGGATTTAACGAAGGGATATTGGCAGATCCCCTTGACTCCTCTGTCCCGAGAGAAAACGGCCTTTTCCACACCATTTGGCTTACACCAGTTCGTCACACTTCCTTTTGGGTTGTTTGGGGCACCCGCTACATTCCAGCAGCTTATGGACAGCGTCCTCCACCCCCACACCACCTACGCAGCCGCGTACCTCGACGATATTATCATATACAGCAATGACTGGCCGTGGCACCTCGAACTCCTTAGGGCCATCCTAAAGTTGCTGAGGCGGGCAGGTCTCACAGCTAACCCAAAGAAGTGTGCAATTGGGCGGGTGGAAGTACGGTATCTGGGTTTCCACTTAGGCCATGGGCAGGTGCGTCCCCAAATGAATAAGATGGCAGTGATTGTGGCCTGCCCGAGGCCCAAGACCAAAAAGGGGGTGAGACAGTTCCTGGGGCTGGCTGGCTACTATCATAGGTTCATACCTAATTATTCGGACATCACCAGCCCGCTGACTGATCTCACTAAAAAAGGAGCACCAGATCCGGTCCATTGGACGGAGCAATGCCAACAGGCTTTCACCAGGGTAAAGGCTGCACTGTGTGGGGGGCCACTCTTACACTCCCCTGACTTTTCTCTCCCCTTTATTTTACAGACAGATGCATCGGACAGAGGGCTGGGGGCCATTCTGTCCCAGAAGGTGGAGGGGGAGGAGCATCCTGTGCTGTACCTTAGCCGGAAGCTGTCAATGCGGGAAGGCAGGTACAGCATGATAGAGTGCCTAGCCATCAAGTGGGCGGTCCTCGCCCTCCGGTACTACCTACTGGGATGCCCTTTCACCCTCTGTTCGGACCACGCACCCCTCCAGTGGCTCCACTGCATGAAGGATGCCAACGTGCAGATCACCCATTGGTATCTTGCCCTCCAGCCATTTAAATTCGAGGTGGTCCACAGGCCGAAGGTGCAGATGGTGGTGGCGGACTTCCTGTCCCATCAAGGGGGGGGATTCAGCTTCAGGCCAGACGGCTCCCCGGCCTGAGTCGGGCGGTGGGGGTATGTGGCAGCGGGGGCGTGGCCGAGCATCAGTCTGTGAATGGAGGGCGGAGTCAGGGAAGGTGAGTGGTCGTGTCACTACACCTGTTGTCAATTAACGTGTGTTTGTGTGTCTCCTCCAGTGACCACGCCCTATAAAAGGAGAGTGAGAAGGGGAGGTCAGCACTGAGGGCTTGATAATAGCCTGTGTGTGTGTGTGTGTGTGTGTGTGTGTGTGTGTGTGTGAGAGAGTGAGTGAGTGAGAGTGAGAGAATTTGAGCTGTGTGCTGAAAAGCAGCAATAAAGAAAGAATTAAGAACGCAAATAACTGCCTGCCATGCTTCTGTGCTCCACCCACATCAGGGTCTCGCTACAGACCCTTAATTATTTTGGCTTATCTATTCTATTCGAATTTAATAATCTATTGTAAACTATATTAATGGAATGCAGCATCACCCCCTGTTACAGATGGGAGCCCAGGAATGAAATAAATGCAATAAAAAACTTATTTATTTATGTATGTATGTATGTATGTATGTATGTATGTATGTATGTATGTGTAAGACTCCCTACGTGTGGGTGGAGCACTGAGGACGGCAGGACAGAGATCAGGTTTGCAAAAAGGCTTTATTGCCACACTTTTCAGTGAACAATGTTATATTGGCTAGACACAGACACACACACAGCCAGCGTCTAGTCTGGAGATCCGCTCCTCTGCTCTCACTCTCCCTCCTTAAATAGGGCGCGGTCACTGGGAAGACACACACAAACACAGGTTAATTGTTCTCAGGTGTCGTGATTCTGCCACTTACCTTCCCTGACTCCGCCCTCCTGTCACAGACCGGCGCTTGACCACGCCCCCGCTGCCACATACCCCCACCGCCCGACTCAGGCCGGGCGGTCATCCGGCCTGCAGCCGACTCCTCCCCCCCCCCCCCCCCCCCTTGACGGGAGAAGAAGTCCGCCACGACCATCTGCGCCCCCGGCCTGTGGACCACCTTGAAATTAAAGGGTTGGAGCGCCAGATACCAACGGGTGATCCGCGCGTTGGCATTTTTCATGCGGTGGAGCCACTGGAGGGGCGCGTGGTCCGAACAGAGGGTGAAAGGGCGCCCCAGTAGGTAGTACCGGAGGGCGAGAACCGCCCACTTGATGGCCAGACACTCTTTCTCGATGGTGCTGTAGCGCCCCTCATGCACCGACAGCTTCCTGCTGATATACAGGACAGGGCGGTCCTCCCCCTCCACCTCCTGGGACAAAACCGCCCCCAGCCCTCTGTCCGACGCATCAGTCTGCAACACAAAGGGGAGAGAAAAGTCAGGGGAGTGTAGAAGTGGCCCCCCACACAGTGCAGCCTTTACCTCTGAGAAAGCCCGCTGGCACTGCTCCGTCCACTGGACCGGATCTGGTGCCCCCTTTTTAGTGAGATCAGTCAGCAGGCTGGTGACGTCCGAATAATTAGGTATAAACCTACGATAATAGCCAGCCAGCCCCAGGAACTGTCTCACCCCCTTTTTGGTCTTGGGCCTCAGGCAGGCCGCAATTGCTGCCGTCTTATTAATTTGGGGACGCACCTGCCCGTTGCCCAAGTGGAAGCCCAGGTACCGTACTTCCACCCGCCCAATCGCACACTTCTTTGGGTTGGCTGTGAGCCCCGCTCGCCTCAGCAACCTAAGGACGGCCCTCAGATGTTCGAGGTGCCGCTGCCAGTCATTGCTATAGATGATGATGTCATCTAAATATGCTGCCGCATACGTGGCGTGAGGGCGGAGGACTCTGTCCATCAGCCACTGAAACGTCGCGGGCGCCCCAAACAGCCCAAACGGAAGGGTGACGAATTGGTGTAAACCAAACGGTGTGGAAAAGGCCGTTTTTTCTCGGGATAGAGGAGTCAAGGGGATCTGCCAATATCCCTTCGTCAAATCCAGTGTCGAATAAAATCGAGCAGTGCCGAGTCGATCAAGCAGCTCATCAATACGAGGCATTGGGTACGCGTCGAATTTAGACACCGCGTTGACTTTTCTATAGTCCACACAGAACCGGACCGACCCGTCGGCCTTGGGTACCAAGACCACCGGGCTGCTCCAGTCACTGTGGGACTCCTCGACGATGCCCATTTCGAGCATGGTCTGAAGTTCTTCCCGAACCACCTTTTTTTTGTGTTCGGGTAGCCTGTAAGGGCGGCTACGCACTACCACCCCCGGGGGTGTCTCTATGTGGTGCTCTATGAGGTTAGTGCGACCGGGCAGGGGCGAGAACACATCCGAAAACTCAGTCTGCAACTGGGCGACCTCCGTGAGTTGGGTCGGAGAGAGGTGGTCTCCACTGGGGACCGGAGAGGTACGTGATGCCAATGTTCCTTTTTGAACCTCCGGCCCCAGCTCCGCCTTCTCCGGAACTACCGACACCAACGCCACGGGGACCTCCTCGTTCCAGAGTTTAAGCAGATTGAGGTGGTAAATCTGTAGCGCCCCACCCCTGTCCGTTCGCCTCACCTCATAGTCGACATCCCCGACTCGCCGTGTGACCTCAAAGGGTCCTTGCCACTTGGCGATCAATTTGGAGCTCGACGTGGGCAACAGTACGAGTACCTTATCTCCCAGAGTGAACTCTCTAAGGCGCGTACCCTTGTTGTACAGGCGGGCTTGCCGTTCCTGGGCCTGCCGCAAATTCTCCTGAGTTAGGTGGGTGAGCGTGTGGAGTTTTGCGCGCAGGTCCATAACGTACTGAATTTCATTCTTAATTTGTGAAGGTCCCTCCTCCCAATTTTCCCGCAGCACGTCCGGCTTACGCCCATATAATAATTCGAACGGGGAGAACCCCGTGGAGGCTTGGGGGACCTCTCGCACTGAGAACAGCAAGGGTTCGAGCCACTTATCCCAATTACGTGCATCCTCACTTACGAATTTTTTAATAATATTTTTGAGGGTGCAGTTGAATCGTTCTACCAAACCGTCCGTTTGTGGGTGATACACGCTGGTGCGGATCGGCTTAATCCCCAATAACCCATACAGTTCGTGCAGTGTTCGTGACATAAACGTAGTGCCTTGATCAGTCAGAATCTCTTTCGGGATTCCAATTCGGGAGATGACGCGGAAGAGTGCCTCTGCAATACTGCGTGCTGAGATATTGCGCAGAGGCACGGCTTCCGGGTATCGCGTTGCATAGTCCACCAGAACTAATATAAAGCGGTACCCTTGTGCTGACCGATCTAATGGCCCGACGAGATCCATCCCAATTCTCTCAAACGGGGTCTCGATTAACGGTAGAGGGCGCAAAGGCGCTTTTGGAATGGCCGCTGGGTTTACTAACTGGCATTCGCGGCATGCCGTACACCACCTACGGACATCGCCGCAAATCCCCGGCCAATAGAATCGGGCCATTATTCGGGCTAGTGTTTTATCCTGCCCCAAGTGTCCAGCCATGGGATTAAAGTGAGCCGCCTGGAATACCAATTCCCGGCGGCTTTTTGGAATTAAAAGCTGCGTGACTCGCTCTTTAGTTTGAGTGTCCTGCGTCACTCGGTATAATCTATCCTTCATAATCGCGAAGTAGGGGAAGGACGGGGTGGCGTTCGGCGGGAGCGTTTGACCATCGATTACTTTCACTTGGTCAAACGCATGCCGCAGAGTCTCGTCTCGCGACTGCTCTAATGGGAAATCCGCGAGGGATTCCCCAATAGAGAGAGGAGGAGCCGGCGGCTCCTCACTCTGATGCGGAGATGACGTAGACGGCTCTGTGACAGCTGCTCCCGCCAAAGCGACACCGGGACCTCCCCCTGTCAAATGGCAGGACCCACTCTCTACTAGGCGTGTCATTAAACCCCGAAATCCCGGCCAATCAGTCCCCAAAATTAACGAGTGGGTAAGGCGAGGATTAACCGCCGCCTTCACTATAAATTTTTCCCCTCTGAAAATAATGTGGACCGACACCAAAGGGTAGCTGTGAACATCCCCGTGCACACATAACACCTTCACCCCTTGTGCTCCCCCCAATGCCTCGTTTTGAACCAGGCTTTGGCGAATTGAGGTCTGATTACAACCAGAATCCACCAACGCCTGATATGTAGCCCCTTGGATACTCACCGGTATGCGATACGCTCCGGCCCCGCAGCGCCAGCAAACCGGCCCGGGCTTTCCCTCTGCACCGGTGATCTGGGGCTCACTCACCTGAGGTGGGGGAGAGACAGACACAGAAGGGAGAAACGGGAGGGCACCGCGGGTGCGGCGGGCCGGCTGGGGTGGAGCCGGCCCCCGCCTCCGCGGTGGGGGAATGGGGCGAGGACGGGACACAGGAGGAGAGGGAGAGAGAGAAGAGGAGAGAAGAGACGATGCCATCTGCTGTCCTGCCGCCGGGACAGCCGCCAGATGATCCTCCGCCAGCTCGACTGCCTGATCCAGCGACGCCGGGCGGTGGCACTGGACCCACTCTGCGGTTCCGTCTGGTAAGCAGGCGACGAACTGTTCCAGTACCACCTGGTCGACGATTCCCTCGGCGTCGCGATTGTTGGCCCTCAGCCACCGCCAGCAGGCATCCCGGAGCTGCTGGCCGAACGCGAACAGCCGGCCAACTTCCTCCAGTCGCAGCGCACGGAAGCGCTGGCGCTGTTGCTCTGGGGTGCGCCCCACGCGCTGGAGGACGGCCCGGCGGAGGTCCGCGTAGGCCAGCCGGCGGTCGGCGGGGAGCTGTAGCGCGGCCAGCTGTGCCTCTCCCGTGAGCAGGGGGAGGAGGCGCGCCGCGCGCTGCTCCATCGGCCACCCCGAGGCTTCGGCGACCTGTTTGAACAATGTGATGAATGCCTCGGGGTCGTCCTGCGGGCCCATCTTGGTGACAATGAGGGGAGACGGGCCCGCGGCCGGAGCGCTGGTGGACCCCGCCGACGCGAGGAGATGCCGGAACGCCTCGCGGTCTTCCTGCTGGGCCAGCACCAGGGCTTCGAAGCGCTGCTCCTGCTCCTTTCGGAGCGTGACGGGTGCCTGGTGCTGGCTTTGCTGAGCCGTGGCGAGGGCGTGGACCAGATCGGCAAACGGGGAGAATTCCATGGGGCTGCTGATTTGGTGCTCTGTCCCGGGTTTCAGCACCACTGTAAGACTCCCTACGTGTGGGTGGAGCACTGAGGACGGCAGGACAGAGATCAGGTTTGCAAAAAGGCTTTATTGCCACACTTTTCAGTGAACAATGTTATATTGGCTAGACACAGACACACACACAGCCAGCGTCTAGTCTGGAGATCCGCTCCTCTGCTCTCACTCTCCCTCCTTAAATAGGGCGCGGTCACTGGGAAGACACACACAAACACAGGTTAATTGTTCTCAGGTGTCGTGATTCTGCCACTTACCTTCCCTGACTCCGCCCTCCTGTCACAGACCGGCGCTTGACCACGCCCCCGCTGCCACAGTATGTATGTATGTTTTTTTAATAAATTGTAGGTATTGTATTTAAAACTGTATGGATGTGCCAGAAGCCAAGCTATGCATGCAGGGCATTCTCAGTCAAGAGGGATTAATGATCCAAAAGTGGAGTCTGGTTGATTAACACAAGAACTTATTGCCATGTTTGTGTAAAGCAAACAAGCAAGTTATTAAAACCAAGAAGTATTTTCAAAGAAAGTGGATACAGAAACCACTCAATGGGATAGAACCTTACATGTTAACAAAGAAGGATTTTTCCTATGAAAGAAAAACTTACTAGGTAAATTGGATGTTAGTAGAATAAATTTTTATCCTATTGGAGCCATAACTAAATACAAAAACAATAGCTATGCATACTATTAATTAACTTAATGTGAAGATAATTAACAAATAATCAACAGATTTTGAGGGGTTTTTTTAAGATTGTGTATATTTTTAGTCTTTTGTATTTGTAATTATTTGTATCTGTACATGCACGACCCCACCAGCTCTACTGATCAACTTATCATGTTTAAATAAAGTTATTCATTCATTCATTATGAGCTGGAAAATTATCCATCTGTTGAGTTCCCTGACATCTCAAACTACCTGGTACTGCAGATATTGTTCTACATGGACAGATGAAAACCTGGAAAAGCATGGAGGCATGCAACTTTTTATATGTGGTTGGGTTAAAGATAGGGATGTAAACAGTTAATTGACTATCGGTTAATTGTCGAAAAGAATTTAATCGATTAAATTAAATTAATTGTAGGTTAACTGAATCTAGGGCCATTTTCCACAGGAATTTTTTTCAGTGAAATGTCATGGTGTTGCCAGTTGAGGGTGTCATTGCTTAATCTAGGCCACACCGAACGTACTTGAATGTAACGCGGGATTCTTGCGGGCGGCGAGAGACCCGGCACACAAACATGAGGCGGTCAAAACGGAGTGGGGTATGGGAGCATTTCAAACTAATTAATGATGACAAAGATGCTCAATGTAAACTCTTCGGTACTACGTTTAAGTTCAGCAGCTCTAAGAGTTCGCTAAGATACCACCTTCAAAACCTGCATGCAGCCATGTTGCAGGGAGGAAGTCCATCGCCTTCACAACCGACTATCGCCGCGGTGATGGGAAGGCGAGTATGCGACGACAGGAAAGCTGAGGGCATTACTCAGAGGATTTGCGGCATGATCGAAAAAGATATGATGCCAATTAGCACCATTGACGGCGAGGGATTTCGGGAGTTAATACACTTCATGGAGCCAGGTTATAATATCCCTTCTCGAGCGACCATAACTACCCGCCTGGAAGCACGCTACAAAAACAAGAAGGCTGAGCTAAAAACACAGCTAGCTGCAGCTAATGTGGCTTTGACGATGGATTGTTGGACAGCACTGACTACAGAAAGCTACGGTACATTACAGTGACTTGCCACTACATTGAAAACGACTGGCAGGTAAAGTCAGCAGTCCTCCTCACCGAGAGCTTCTCCGAGAGACATACAGCTGGGCTGACAAACTGAACCAGGCTGTGGAGTCATGGGGACTCACCGGGCGTGTAATAGCCTGTGTTCACGACAACGCTCGGAACATTGTCTCGGCAAACAACCCCACACATGTCAGTTGGAAATCAGTTTCGTGCTTTGCACATACTTTAAATCTGGCCGTCAACGACGGATTCGCTGCTGCTGGTCTCAACCAAGTAATTGCAGCTGCTGGCAGGTTGGTGAAACACTTCCACCACAGCACTCCAGCAACGAAAGCGCTAGAAGCAAAACAAAAACAAATGCAGCTGCCAGCTCATCAGCTCATTCAGTCCTGCAAAACCAGGTGGAACTCTGTATGTGAAATGTTTGGCAGACTTGTAGAACAGCGATGGGCCGTGTGTGCTGTACTATCAGACCGCTCAGTGACCAAGCTTACAGATGCGAGGACGCTGGAGTTGAGATTCGACTTCTGGCAGCTGATGGAAGACATGGCGCCGGGACTGGAGGCTCTCAAATGTGCAACTACTGTAATGTCTGCAGATACTGAGGTATCCATATCCAACACGTACCCAATCACATTCAGTCTGATTAACACGCACCTCAAGACGGCAGCAGAGTGGCGGAATTCAAATCTAAAGTGTGCACTTCGTTGGTTGAACGGATGAAGGTAAGCTATGGCCATTAATTAATTAAATTCTCAATCAACATCACATTTGAGCTCTATATTAATAGATTGTGGGGTGCATAACTTAATACTTATCACTGACATATTGTCACAGTATAAACTGCGTTTTTATGCAGTTGTTACAGTACCCTTGTCATGTCAAACCTTATTAAATAAAACTCTGATGCTAGCTTTCTCCTTTATTTAATTTTAACAGGTTGAGTCTGAAGACCTCACATCAACAACGCCAATGATAGCAACGATGCTGGACCCACGGCATAAGCACCTGGGATTTCTGGTGCCAGCAAGCAGGATCTCAGCTCATTCCAAGCTGCTTGAACTGGCTATGGCAGAACATGTGAGCTGCACATCAAGAGATGATGAAGCCACCACTGGAGATGATATGCAAGTCCAGGGATCTGCACTTCAGAGGCACACTTCTGCTATGACTCTTCTACTGGGTGAAAACCACCAGCTGCAACAATGACATAGAAAAAGAAGTGGACATGTTTCTCAAGGATCCCTCACCACTCCTTGATTCCAGTCCCACAGAATGGTGGAAAGTCAATGAAGGGCGATTCCCAAGACTGGCAAATGTGGCACGACGATATCTGTGCATACCGGGCATGTCTGTCTCATCTGAACGTGCATTCTCAGCAGCTGGCCTCACTGTAAACAGGCTGCGCACACGACTTACTCCAGACCATGTTAATATGCTTATTTTCCTGAACAAAAATACAGGGGTCTAGGTCAGGAGTCTATTGAAAAACACATTGAGACAGGAATGTTTTTGTTTCAGGAGAGGTAGCCTATATCTTCATTTAATTGTTTAATAGAGGCCCTCTAATTTTACTGTCACCTTCCTCAGGGATGATTTAAGTTGTGTTCAGTACTACATGTAAGTTTCCAGGGCTAGTAATCTTACTGTTACCTTTCTCAGAACAAGGGGGATTATAAGTGCTGCTACTAATGTTTCAAGTTTTTCATATAAGTACTTTACCAGATAATTATATGTAGGCTTAATATTGTGTAGGCTAAGCCCATATTGTATAGATTTAAAATTTATTTGATGTTGCTTAATGTTTCACATGCAACAGGTGAGCCAGTGCACAATTTTTTTTTTTATGTATTTCAATTTTCTGTGCAGAATTTATTTTGGTTAAATGCCATTATCTGTACCGTATCCCAACTGGTACAATAAAACATTAATTGGGGAATATAACGTGCATTTTTTTATTCAGTATATAAGCAATATTTTGCTTTACATTAAAGACACTGTGAGAAATGTATGTTCTCAGGAAAAAAGCCGCTTATCAGTTAATCGTTAATCGATCGATAAGGTCAATCAACTAACGATTAATGAATTAATTGATAATTTGCATCCCTAGTTAAAGACCTGGGGATCAGGATACTACAAGATATCCTGTATCGTTTTTGCCCAGGTAAGTAGAAATTTCTGGGCTTTTTGTACACGTCTTTGCAATGGTTGCTAGGACGCTACAGGTTTTAGTATCAGGTGTAAACAAACCAGAGCCACTCGATTCTCAATCCTACCTGCTCTTCTCTTCCAACAGGCATCACAGGTTCATATAATTTACCCACAAATGTATTTATTTATTCTGCCCACTGCACATGCGCGCTCTGTGTGTGTGTGCGCGCGCATATGTGCGGGTTAAATGTAGAGTAGGAATGTGAAAAAAATTAAGGCTTGTTCTTCTTAATTTACCCACAAATGTATTTATTCCACTTAAAGTGTACGGCAAACCAGCTACTGGATTTGGGATATTACGACATCCTGAATTATTTAGTATTTGGCTTTAAACTTGAAAAAAATTTGCAGCCCATGAGATGGCATTTCATGGCCCACTAATGGGCCGCGGCCCAGTGGTTGAGAAACACTGCTTTAGATAGTGTAGTTCAATTTAGAAGAAAAATGATTAGTGAGAAAAAATTTGCACCCTGGTATAATGATTACACTCACACTTTAAAACAGACCACTCAAAAATTAGAATGTACTGTACATGACTCTTCAAACAGATACTGTAATACCAGAAGCAACTGAACCTCTTCTAAAAAATAATAAGTTCTTCCATTAGAATTAGCTATGTACCCAAATCTTTTAAATTAGCAGTTATCAAACCCCTGATTAAACAAGAGTGCTCTGAGAGCACAATATGCCCCACTGGTAACTATGCCATAACTCTGGTAAAATGTGACTGAATTGAACGAAATTGCAATATGCAGATTAGCGATATATAACAAAGAATCCTGTCAGGTTTCATGAAATTCCTCCAAAAATTGTGAGAGGAGTTGATTTCAGAATGTGAGTACCCTTCCTGGGATGGATGGAAATCATCATGACATAATCCCCCTTTGGGCCTTTCGGCCTGGGGGATAATAAAAATTGTGAGGTAAGTTGATTTCAGAAAGCAAGCACACCTTGATGAAATTGCCAAAGTACAAGTTGTTAATAATCAAGGGCATAACTCTGGTAAAATTTGCCCAAATTAAATGAAATTTCAATCTGCATGTGACTGTCATACAACAAAGCCTTTTGCCAAGTTTGGTGAAATTCCTCCACAAATTGTGAGAGGAGTTGATTTCAGAAGAACGTACACCCTCATGAAATTGTCAAAGTTATTTAATCAAGGGTCAAAGCTCTGGCAAAATGTTCACAAATTAAATTAAATTAAATTGCAATATGCGTATTACTGTCATATAACAAGGCCTTTTGCCAAGCTTCAAGAAATTCATCCAAAAATTGTGAGAGGAGTTGATGTCAGAAGGCGAGCACACCTTCATGAAATTGTGAAAGTACAAGGTTGTTAATCAAGGGCCACAATTCTGGTAATATGCAACCTAATTGAACAAAATAACAATATGCGTACGCCCTTTGCCAAGTTTCGTGAAATTCCTCCAAAAACTGTGAAAGGAGTTGATTTCAGAAGGAAAACACACTCTCATGAAATTGACAAAGTATAATTTTGTTAATCAAGGGCTGTAACTCTGGTAAAATGTGACCGAATGTAACGAAATTACAATATGCATACTACTGACATATCACAATGGATCTCGTCAAGTTTCGTGAAATTCCTCCAAAAATTGTGAGAGGAGTTGATTTCAGAAGGTGAGCACCCTTCCCGGGACAGACGGATGGCAATTGCCACAACATAATCCCCCTTCGGGCCTTTCGGCCAGCAGGGGATAAAAAGTTGTGGCACAGAGGTTATGTTCATATCTACACAGGAATAACATTCATGAAATGTATCAGCCAGGATTTAGACCTCGTCATAGCACAGAGACATCCATCCATTATCCATAACTGCTTATCCTGCACAGAGACAGCACTAGTAGTAGGTAGTAAATGACCTACTGTTGGCATCTGATCAGGGCTGTGTCTCCCTGCTTGTACTGCTTGACCTTAGCAGGGGCGTCACTAGGAATTAAGCTTTACTGGGGCACTGACCCCCCCCGACACACACACAAAATGCCCCGCCGGCACAATGCACCTTAACGTTCCTGTCCCCAACCTATGCAAAGTGGATAATTCTCATGCTCTCGTGGATGAAGTTATGCGAGGAATAGGTCAACGAGATGGAAAACACATCCCAGTCCCCAAAACATTTATTGTTGGCATTTGGGCTTTTAATGCATGCTGATGCTAAACGTGTCACCTTAACTCTCACGATTCACGAACTTAGCTGGTTAGTTATGACTGACTAGCACATAGCCTACAACCTTAATCTTACCTCTCTCACCCTCCTCCTCACCTGTCACTGTTTCCCTGCCCCGTCTCTGCTTCGTGAGAAGAATTGTCTGATATCCATCTGGAAAAGTAATTTAATATCGTTTAATTCGATGTAGTTTAATGGGTTTGTTAGAATATGGTTTGCTTAGTTTTGTTGCAAAAACTTCGCGCTACCTTAACTCATCCAGAGCCCGTTCTCTGACTCATCCAAAGAGTAGACTCATCTCTCCAGTAGGCTAAATGGACTCATGGCACGCCGCACGCATGCTATGTTTACAGTGAGAATCTCCCAGACCAATCAGAAAATTAGTTAGAAAGAAGAGGCGATAGAAGTTTGAAACACACTCTGTCCTACAACTTACAGTAGATAAATGATCTGCCAAAGAAACTAGTTTTGTTACGAAAATCTTTCAACATTTTCTTACTGGGGCACAGCTGATTTTTACTGGGGCACGTGCCCCAGTAAAAAAGGCCTAGTAACGCCTCTGGACCTTAGTGCAGCCTTTGACACCAGTGATCATTCCATTCTCCATGATAGATGAGAAAATGTTGTGGGAGTTAAGGGAACGGCCCTCTCCTGGCTCAGGTCTTATTTAACTGATCGCTATCAGTTTGTTGATGTAAATGGTGATTTTTCTAGACATACTGAGGTAAAGTTTGGTGTTCCACAAGGTTCTGTTTTAGGCCCACTGCTTTTTTCTTGATATATGTTACCTCTGAGTGATGTTATTCGTAAACATGGTATTAGTTTCTGTTATGCTGATGACACACAGTTTAGTGTTTCTGCAAAGCCAGATTAGACACACCAGCTTAATAAAATTGAGGAATGTGTAAAGGACATTAGACACTGGATGCTTATTAACTTCCTTCTGCTTAACTCTGACCAGACAAAAGTACTTGTACTAGGACCACATGCAGCTAGATGTAGGTCTTCTGATTACACAGTAACTCTGGATGGCCTTTCTGTTTCTTCACGTGCAGCAGTAAAAGACCTTGGTGTGATCACTGACTCCAGTCTTTCATTTGAAACTCATATTGATAACATTACCTGGATAGCTTTCTTTCATCTCAGAAATACTGCTAAGATAAGAAATATTAATGTCATTACACGATGCAGAAAAACTAGTTCATGCTTTTGTTACCTCTAGGCTGGATTATTGTAATGCCTTACTGTCTGAATGTTCCAATAAGTGCATAAACAAGCTCCAGTTAGTACAAAATGCAGCAGCAAGAGTCCTTACTAGAACTAGAAGATATGGCTACATCACCCCTGTCTTATCCACACAGCATTGGTTCCCAATCAAATTTCGTATTGATTATAAAATACTACTATTGACCTTTAAAGGACTGAATGGTCTCGCGCCACAGTACCTGAGTGAACTTCTGGTTCTTTATGACCCGTCACACCTACTTAGATCAAAAGGTGCAGGCTGCTGGTACCTCATACAGTGGATATAAAAAGTGTACACACCCCATTAAAATGATAGGTTTTTTTCTGATGTGAAAAAAATTAGACCACGATAAATAATTTCAAAACTTTTCCCACCTTTAATGTGACCTACAACCTGTACAATTCAATTGAAAAACAAACAAATCTGTTAAGGGGAAAAACATAAAAAATAAAAAAACCATACTGGTTGCATAAGTGTGCATACCCTTAAACTAATACTTTGTTGAAACACCTTTTGATTTAATTACAGCATTCAGTCTTTTTGGGTACACACCTTCCATCAATTAAAATGACTCTGATTAACCCCAAGTAAAGTTCAGACATTTACTCAGTTGCATCCTCCAGCAAAAGCCATGGTTCGCAGACAGCTTATAAAGCATCAAAGGGATCTCATTGTTGAAAGGTATCAGTTAGGAGAAGGGTACAAAAAAAATTTCCACAGCATTAGATATGCCATGGAGCACAGTGAAGACAGTCATCAAGGAGTGGAGAAAATATGGGACAACAGTGACATTACCAAGAACTGGACGTCCCTCCAAAATTGATGAAAAGACAAGATGAAAACTGGTCAGGGAGGCTGCCAAGAGGCCTACAGCAACACTGAAGGAGCTGCAGGAATTTCTGGCAAGTACTGGTTGTGTACTACATGTGAAAACAATTTCCCATATTCTCCATATCTCTGGACTGAGGGGTAGGGTCGCAAGATGGAAGCCTTTTCTTACGAAGAAAAACATTCAGGCCCAGCTAAATTTCGTAAAAAAAAAATAATAATAAATAAAAATACATCAACTCTCCCAAAAGCATGTGGGAAAATGTGTTATGGTCTGATGAAACCAAGGTTGAACTTTTTGGCCACGATTCCAAAAGGTATGTTTGGTGCAAAAACAACACTGCACATCACCAAAAGAACGCCATACCCACGATTAAGCATGGTGATGGCAGCATCATGTTTTGGGGTTGTTTTTCTTCAACTGGAACAGGGGCTTTAGTCAAGGTGGAGGGAATTATGAACAGTTCTAAATACCAGTCAAGTTTGGCCCCAAACCTTCAGGTGTCTGCTACAAAGCTGAAGATGAAGAGAAATTTCATCTTTCAGTACAACAATGACCCCAAGCACACATCAAAAATCAACAAAAGAATGGCTTCATCAGAAGAAAATTAAAGTTTTGGAATGGCCCAGCCAGAGCCCAGACCTAAATCCAATTGAACATCTGTGGGGTGACCTGAAGAGGGCTGTGCACAAGAGATGCCATTGCAATCTGACAGATTTGGAGCGCTTTGCAAGGAAGAGTGGGCAAATACTGCCAAGTCTAGATGTGTCACGCTGACAGACTTCTACCCAAAAAGACTGAATTCTGTAATTAAATCAAAAGGTGCTTCAACAAAGTATTAGTTTAAGGGCATGCACACTTATGCAACCAGCTTATTGTATGGTTTTTTTTTTTCCCCCTAACAGATTTATTTGTTTTTCAACTGAAGTCTACAGGTTATAGGTCAAATTAAAGGTGGGGAAAGTTTTGAAATTATTTATCGTGGTCTCATTTTTTTACATTAGAAAAATCTATCATTTTAACAGGGTGTGTACACATTTTATATCCACTGTATAGTGAAGGCTACATCGGGGGCAAAGGCTTTTCTTACAAAGCCCCACAGTTACGGAACAGCTTTCCAAGTGTAGTATTCGGGACTCAGACACAGCCTCAGTAAAGTCTCGGCTGAAAACATATCTGTTTAGTCAAGCTTTTTGTTAATAGTTTTTATTAGGTAAAGAAGTAGATCTGGAGGGTTCTCATGTATAGCATGTTTTGATAAACTGTGAGGTATGGATGCTGTCACCCCCCCACTTTCACTCGCTCACTCAGGTTTGTTGACGGTGTAGTTGCTGGCTGCTTTACGTCCCAGGGCTCCCTCATGTCTCTATTACCTTCTGGCTCTCCCCTTTTAGTTATGCTGTCATAGTCAGTCTTGCCGGAATCCCTGTTTGCACTCAGTGCAAAATGTATACTGTTCTTACTCATTAGGTGACATTGGGCATACCTAACAACCTGTGTTTCCCCTCTGTCTGTCCCTCTCTGAGTTACATGTCAATCCTGAGACACCAGTGATGCTGACCTCTTCTGCTCCTTGGACTCGCCAGATCCGTCCTGATGCCCTACATCTGGCTGGAGTCTCATCGTATCACTTGTGTGGAGGATGGTCCCATATGGGCAGTCGACAGTCGCACATAGAAGATGGCTCTGGACATTTACAGTAATTCATTTATGGCTGAGGACTAAAGTTGCCTTGCTAACTTTAGGACTGCAGTTGTCATGAACAGTTTATAACAGTTTATAACAAAACAGACTTCATGTTAAAACTATAATGATTTTCCTGGCTTCACAGTTATATTTCATGACTATATAGGACACAGTTATAGAAGTGAGTTATTTATAATCTGTTATCACCCAAAACGGAATTGAGCTACCTGAGCCACAGCCTCAGGAATACAATCTGCAGTTCTACTTTTCCATCTCTCTAGATTCCTACTATTATCCCCTCTCTGCTGCCAAGGATAAGCTAACTGTCTAGCTAACAAGAAACTCTTTGAACTATCTACCTGCCTGAAGTGCTTGTTTACCCAGTGCTACCTGGACTGCTGCTACGCCTGCCCTGCACCCGTTATTGCCTTGTGTGAGTCCTCTCATGGGTACTCTGCTGATTAGAATGTCACTCTTTGGGTAAATTTCTTGCTTGCTTTACTAGTGGGTGAGTTTCTTACTTGATAGTGCTGTTCCACTCTGCAAGACTTGGCTACCTCCATAACCTGTCCTTAAGAATGTCAGTGGTTTACACTTGTTGGCTAACATACTAGACTGCCAGAGTGTAGGGGTTTGGTTTAACATGCGTTTGTTGTGGTATTAAGCTAGCTGGATCTGGCTGGAACATTAGTAATTTAATCCACTGAATGTGTCGGATTAGCCTTTTACCTGTCACACGTCATCCACCCAAATATGGTCCACAATTGTGGTTCTGCTCCTGGCTCCTTGTCTGCAAGTTACGGCACTATTGCTGGCTTTACAGTGAACTTCAGTATCCATGCTGGCGTCTTAGTGACACGGATATGGCTCTGAGATACTCCTCTGCTTATCTTCACAGTCTGCGAAACAATTTTTACAAAGTTCCTGAAACCATTTGTGCAAACCAACACCGTGGCATCCTGCATTGCCCTAAATACAGACACAGGGGTTCTGGTCGGAGTTTCGCCCGCTATCATCACACGAACAGCACTGACTCATTCTGGAGTCAGACTTGGAACTCAAACCATTATCCTGCAGAGCATCGTGTTGTGGACTTTAAGAACCTATGGCCCATAACTTTAATAAAAGTCTCCCAAAATTCCATTGCTTCTAGGAATGCGAATTGTGCCTTACTCAATAAATGGTCTCTCAATAAAAAAAGCACCATTCATTAATGATGTAATTATTGACATGAATATCTGTCTGTTATGTTTAACTGAAATCTGACAGAGACCTAATGAATTTATACATTGAATGAAGCTACTCCACCTGGTTATAAATTTATTGATAAGCCACATATAACTGGGTGTGGGAGTGGCCTTGCTGTGTTTTATTGCTCCAGTTAAAAGATTGTATCAGTGCCCATACAGGATTTTTCATCAGGTTTAATGTCTTGCTCTGAAATTTGCTGGTGGTCTACCTTTATTAATTTTGCTTATCTACCAGCCTCCCAAAATAATTTCTTATTTTATTAGTGAATTATCTGAGCTACTCTCATCTGTGTGTCCTATGTACCCATCTACCCTGGTTCTTGGGGTTTTAATATACATATAGATTCAAAAAGCTGTAACATTGTTGATAATTTTTTGAATCTGCTACACTGCTTTGATCTCCCTTAGCATGTTAAATTTCCCACCCACTCTAAAGGCCATATGTTGGCTCTTGTCTGCACCACTGGCATCACCCCATCTAAACTCTGTCCTAAAGATCTTCTTTTCTCTGACCATAGGGCTGTTCTTTTTAATACTGCTGTTCCTGAGCCTTTCCGCTGACTTCATACCTCTCTCTCCTTTACATCCAGGAACACAAAGAGCATCACTACAGCTGCCTTATTAGACACACTGCATTCTAACCTTAATACTGAGCCACTAACTTCATCTCCAGATGATCTAGTATTGCTGTACAATACTCATCTGGCTGATTGTCTTAATCATCTTGCTCCCCTGAAGACACGCACCATCTCCTTCTCTCACTCTGCCCCATGGTTCATACCTGAGCTTCGTAAAATGAAGGCTATTGGCCGTCAGCTGGAGCAACTTAGCTGGAAGACTGGCCTAACAGTCCATGCCCTGGCATATAATGACCATGTTTTAGCCTACAAGGAGTCTCTAAATGAAGCTCAGTCCAAGTGCTACACCACCATTATTGCCAAAGCACAAAGCAACCCCAGAGTCCTCTTTTCCACCATTAACAGGCTAGTCCAACCTGCCAAACCTTTCGCACTTATCCCTTCAACTGATCTCTGCTATGCGTTTCTTGAATTTTTCCACAACAAAATTAGCTCTATTGACAATCAGCGCCAATTTACCTCCACCACCTTTAATGATGTCCCATCTTTCCTCACAGCTCCTGCTGGATCCTTCTCTGCCTTTTCCCCAGTCAATGAACACATTGTCCTTGACCTTGTTACAAAGGCTAGGCCTACCACTTGCCTTCTTGATCCTGTGCCCACCCCACTGGTCAAGACCTCCCTGCCACTTCTCTGCCCCCTGTTGGCCCAAATAATAAATTTGTCTCTCCTCACTGGCACTGTTCCTCTCTCTCTCTCAAAACAGCAGCCATCACTCCTGTTTAAAAAAAAAACCTGGAGCAGCCATTGATGACTTTAAAAACTATCAATCCATTTCCAACCTCCCTTTCACTGCAAAACTCCTTGAGCAAACCATAGCCAATCAGCTCTAAGGGCACTTAACCCATCACAACCTATGGGAAGATTTTCAGTCTGGGTTTCGGGCAAAGCATAGTAGTGAGACTGCCCTCGTAAAGGTTGTAAATGACCTACTCCTAGCTGCTGACACAAGCCATGTAAGCATCCTTATTCTACTTGACCTCACAGTTGCCTTTGACACTGTCTGTCACAACTACCTCTTAACCCGTCTGGGAACATTATTTGGCATCACTGGCACACCAATTTCTTGGTTTAAATCATACCTCACAGCAAGAGAAGAGTTTGGTAATTTGGTATATTGGTAATTTTAGGTCCCCCAGTTCACCCCTCCCCCTTGGTGTTCCTCAGGGCTCAGTCCTAGGACCTTTACTTTTCATTATTTACATCCTCCCCCTTGGTAGCATATTATGCCAGCATGGCCTAGACTTTCACTGCTATGCTGACAGTGCTCAAATTTACATCTATACTAAGCCCTCTCACACCCTACCACCCTCCAACCTGGTTGATTGTCTCAATGCCATCAATAGCTGGATGACCCATAACTTTCTAAAGCTTAATCAAGATAAGACAGAAGCCATTCTCATATCCAACCCCTGATATCCTACATAAACTGGCACATTTAAAATTATCCATCACTGGTTATTTCACCACTACCTCTGTGAAAGTAAAAAAAAAAAAAGAAAAAAAACCTAGGAGTCATAGTTGATTCTACACTCTCCTTCGACTTTTATATCAAAATTATTACCAAAACAGCCTTCTTCCACCTTAAAAGCATCTCCAAACTCTGTGCCTCTCTTACCTCATTGGCTGCCGAGACACTCATCCATGCATTTATTACATCCAGATTAGACTACTGTAATGCCCTACTCTTTGGGATCTCAACAAAGAGAATTAACTGGCTACAGTATGTCATGGGATCACATCACCCCCATTCTCCAGCAATTACACTGGCTCCCAGTCCAGTACTCCATCCAATACAAAATCATTTTACTTGTTTACAAATCGCTCTATAACCTGGCCCCTTCCTATCTATCAAATCTCCTAACTCCATACAGACCATCTTGCACCCTATGTTCCACTGATGCCCATCTACTAGCTATCCCTCCCCTCTCAGCTTCGCTCCATGGGTGACAGGGCCTTTAGTGTGGCTGGCCCTAAACTTTGGAATGCACTTCCACTAGCACTGTGCCAATGCACAACACTATCTACCTTCAAAACTCTGCTGAAAACACATCTCTTCAGAATTGGCTTCCCCACTGCCTCTTAACTGCTCACACGGCTTCAAAAAAAATTAGCCATTTCCATAGTTTACTCCCTTTTTTCTTTGTACCGTCCACCCTCTTTGAGTTGTCCTTCCTTTGTGGTGCTCTTTAATACCTTTATTAAATGTTTTCTGTTACTTATTTCTGTCTGTTTATCTGTTTTTCATCGAGTGTATAGTGTCCTTAGTGTTTGTGTATTGTTGTGTACTGTTGTTCTTGGATTTTAAACTGTACAGTGTCCTTGGGTATCTTGAAAGGTGCTTATAAATAAAATTTATGATAATTATTATTAAATGAGGATGGGTTCCCTTTTCCTTGCCACCATCGCCACAGGCTTGCTCATTAGGGATAAATTAGGGATAAAATTAGCTTATGTTTAAAGTCTTTAATTTTCTGTAAATCTGGTTTGCGACAATGTCTGTTGTTAAAAGTGATATACAAATAAACTTGACTACACACACACACACACACACACACACACAGTGTTGCCTGCTCCCACAGAGCTCTAAAAAAACCCAAACACAACAGGAGCTGCAGGGAGGGCTCCTCTATGTGCTTCTGCCCACTTTTTTCCCCTCCATCACTCACTTACTTCACGGGTATACACACATTAATCTCCAGGCCTGAGCAGGCTCTGCTGTTTCACTCAGGCAGACAAAGAGGCAGCCAGGGGGACACAGTCTGTATTGTGTGTGTGTTTCAGGAGGGTGGAAGAGGCGGGAGAGGGGTGTGAGACATGATGTGGCTTGATGAAAAAGGGGACAAGATGGGATGATGGGTGTAGAGAGAGACAAACAAGGTGCCAGTTTGCGGGGGGGTGCAAAGAGAGAGAGAGAGAGAGAGAGAGAGAGAGAGAGAGAGAGAGAGAGAGTGTGTGTGTGTGTGTGTGTGTGTGTGTGTAAACAACAGTGTGATATTGAGATTGGGGGCTGGCAAAGACAAAACAGGAGAGTGGTAGGGGATTTCGCTCCTGACAGAATATGCTGTGGGGGTGTGCACATGGACAAAAGCATTGATTCAGCGCCAAAAAAAAGGGGGGGGGGGCAAAATAAAAGCAACTCTAATTTTGGAAACTTTATCAGGCTGTAATTATTAATAAACTATGTTGTTTTTAATTACTCATCACATTAAGAATCTCCTTTAAGAATCTCATTACACCACCTAGGTCCCATGGCGTAATGGTTAGCACTCTGGCCTTTGAATTCGGCGATCCGAGATCAAATCTTGGCGGGACCTTGTCCTTTGGTGGCACGGTGGTGTAAGTGCTTAGCACGGCTGCCTCATAGCAAGAAGGTTCTGGGTTTGAGCCCAGTGTTCTTCCCATGTCTGTGTGGGTTTCCTCCAGGTGCTCCAGTTTCCCCCCCACTGTGCATTAGGTTAATATGGGTGAGGTGCCCTTGAGTGAGGCACCTCACCTGGGTGCTGTTAGCATGGCTGCCCACTGCTGGGTATGTGTGTGTTCACTGCTTCAGATGGGTTAAATGCAGTGGGGAGTTTCACAAGTGTGTGATGAATAAAGTTGTTCTTTACATCTCTCTGCGGTTTCCATTAACCTGCTTAATGCACAATTTGAAATTGTGAAAAAAAAAGAGTAATGGAAAAATGTGAATTTTAAAAATCTTCTTAAATATTGCAAAAAGGTTTATACACTCACCACGGATGGGTCATTATTTTTGAATATTTGAGTAGTCATTAAATTGTAAAGAAAAAAAATCGAATAGTTTATGCGACTATCATCTCGTCTTCAAAAATACAGTACAGTGCATAAGTCTTTGGCACCTTATTTTTTTTTAGTACAAACTTTGTAGATAGACTTTTATTTTATGGCTTCTACATTATGGAACCAGTATAAAAACACTTTAGATTTCCAAACATTAGTTTTTGAGTACAAAATTAAATGCTACAGAAAATTGTTTGTATGTCAATGGAAACCGCCATATGTCAGTAAAGAAAGCAGCATATTACATAACAGACCACTTTTCAGACAAAAACATAATGAAGGCTACTGGGTTTTGCTGCAAAAATAAGAAGCAAGTGTGACAGACAAAGTCTCCAGAAGAACTGCGGTTGTTTCTGTAAGATGCTCAGGAAAACTTACAGCTCAGTTCCTTATAAAACTTCACTAACTTGATCTGACACTTCTATTTTATTTTTTTAAGCAAAGGGTCGTCAAACCAAACATTGACTTTTTCATGCATTACTGCTTACTGATCTTTATAGTATTTCTTTTAACATCCATCCATCCATTATCCGTAACTGCTTATCCTGTGCAGGGTCTCAGGCAAGTTGGAGCCTATCACAGCTGAC
Organism: Neoarius graeffei; assembly: GCF_027579695.1. Taxonomy (NCBI): domain Eukaryota; kingdom Metazoa; phylum Chordata; class Actinopteri; order Siluriformes; family Ariidae; genus Neoarius; species Neoarius graeffei. The sequence goes on along the minus strand of NC_083581.1, from coordinate 26,593,504 downwards.
TATGGGCAAGAGGCGGGGTACACTCTGGACAAGTCGGCAAATCATCGCAGGGTGTTTTTTTTTTTAACATAGAAACATTTCATTTCATTATTATTGAAGGTATCTTTGCTCGACAGTATTTCTTTGCATGTGCCTAAGACGTCTGCACAGTACTGTATATTTACCTTTGTTTTTACCAGCGCCTGGTAGAACATAACGTGTTATGACCACAAGAAAGTAGTGGTAATGCATCTCAAAGCTGTTCGCCAACCGCCATTAATCAACTGAAGTAGAACATGTTACTACCGGGTGCCAGTAAAATGTGTGTGGCGCAGTGAGATTAGATGCTAACAATCGTCAAAAAGTTGTGTGTAGAACTCCTTCAAAATAAATAAATAAATAAATAAATAAAAAGCAAGGTGCATTGGAAACTCTGCTTGGTAAAGACAACATAGTGTGTGTGTGTGTGTGTGTGTGTGTATATATATGGGGGGGTGGTTGATGCAGTGCAATCTTCAAAAGAATGGTCAAATAGTTCTCAGTGAATAAATAATAGTATTTTGCCTGAAATGTCCATCATGAGGTGGTTTTCAGATGATTTGATAAAACGCTATTTTGCAAAATTGAAATGGAAACACATTTTTCACATTTAAGTCATGGTCACATTTAATGGTTGCGATCGAAATCACCGCACCAAAATTTAACAGTTCTTAGAGATCCATTGCCACGTTTTAATTGGAATGACTACCGCGAGAGAAGAAAACCCATCTTTAATCTCATAACATCACTCAGTAGACATACACACCATTTACAATTATATATTATCGACTTTTTTAAAAATTGCTTTTATTTGTCTGACAAATTTATTTGAGTAAATTTATTCGAGCATAAAATCACTTCAAAATCAGGAAACATACAGTGTGTATAGGACAAATTACGTAACAACCAAGCTTTTATGGATGTAATACTGCAGAGATGTCTTACAGGAGTCACAATATACTGTTTAAACAGACCAACATTAGTCAATCAGTGAAAAATACAGAAAGTTATGCTTTAACATGAAGTGAATATATTACGCCCTCACACAGATCATGTAAGGCAGCTTTGCTATTTATCTCCCACAAAACCTTTCAATTAAAGATTAAAGCGTTAGTCTTACGAAAATTACATCACCTCTGGAAATTATACCTTATAAAACTAGACATGTTAAATAGTTTACTGTCCAAATTGTATTTTAATACGAGACCAGGAACATGTTCTATTTAGTTGGTAAAGTTTGGCTCTTTGAGTCCGCCATTACACCAATGCGTTCCTGGTAAGGTACTGTTAATTCAAAGGAAGTGATGTCATATGCAAAACACTGAAAGTTCACAGCATTTCTGGCTTTGTCTGCGTTGCAAAGTATAGCACATTTTTAATTATTTCTTTTAATTCCATAACAAAACCAAAGCATGCCTCCTAAGAGGTGTGTCATTCAAGGCTGTTCAAGTGTAGCAGATTTATAAAAAAAAAAACAAGGCGGACTTTTGATCCATTATAGTCGGCAGGACGCTTACGGAATGAATAGGCTCGATTTGTATGGACAAAGAGAGGTAACTTTAAGCCAACAGGACAGTTTGGTGTCTGCTCCATACATTTTGAAAAAGATAAATTTGTGGGAACTTGCTATGTTCGAGCCCCGTGGCCGGCGAGGGCCTTTCTGTGCGGAGTTTGCATGTTCTCCCCGTGTCCGCATGGGTTTCCTCCGGGTGCTCCGGTTTCCCCCACAGTCCAAAGACATGCAGGTTAGGTTAACTGGTGACTCTAAATTGACCGTAGGTGTGAATGTGAGTGTGAATGGTTGTCTGTGTCTATGTGTCAGCCCTGTGATGACCTGGCGACTTGTCCAGGGTGTACCCCGCCTTTCGCCCGTAGTCAGCTGGGATTGGCTCCAGCTTGCCTGCGACCCTGTAGAACAGGATAAAGCAGCTAGAGATAATGAGATGAGATGAAATTTGTGAGGCAAATTCACATAAAGGATTTGAGCGACATCTGGTATGCGAAGCAGTTCCTATGATCTGTAAACAAAAGTCAGAAGTTCTATCCCAAAGAGCACAGTAAGTGTCAAGCTTGTGTTTAGCCTATTGCTTGAATTTATTAGTTGTCCTTAGTCTTTTATCCTTTTCACTAATAGCAGTTCTGAAGTTTTATACAAGGCTAAATAATGGCAGTAATTAGGCACTTACTTTCACTTTTAGTGCTGGAGTGTGCAGCGAACCCGCTACAGCCAGGAATTTGTTATGGTTCACCTCTAAAACTAAGTTGCTCATAAAACTACCAACCTTTTCTGGTTCTAACAGTACCAATTAAGACCATGTAGACCCTTTCTATTTTGTGCTACAATGTTAAGTAGAGGTGTGCACGCGCGTGTGTGTGTGTGTGGGGGGGGTTTGGATTCAGCACGCAATTACCATTATTTATTTTTTACTAAAGTTCATGTTGAAGGAGAGGATGGAAAGGCTGTTTCTGTTTGTGCCTGATGCAGTATTTGAAGAAGAAGGAGCTGCTATTTGTATAACAGTAGACACAGATGCTTGAAATCATGTTTTTAGATGCAATATAATGTTGCACATGTTTCAGTGGACAAAAAGGCAACGACAAAATTCAGAAATACACAGGGAAGTTTATGACAGAGTGATTATAAATTAATCTTGCAATGCTCTTTTCCTTCGTGCCAATTCTGTGATTATTGTAGGGACTTTACCTTAAAATTTCAAACAGGTTCAATTCACCTTAAAATCAGCTCTCTGATTGATGCAGCGCCGCTGACCTGTGAATCGCTGTGATCTAATACTAGTGCATCTCAAAAAATTAGAATACCATGAAAAAGTTCCTTTTTTTCATAATTTAATTCAAAAAGGTAAACTTTCATATATTCTATATTCATTACATGTAAAGTGAAATATTTAAAGCCTTTTTTGTTTTAATTTTGATGATTATGGCTTATAGCTCATGAAAATCAGAAATCCAGTATCTCAAATTATTAGAATATTCTCTAAGATCAATCAAAAAAAGGATTTACAATAAAGAAATGTCCAACTTCTGAAAAGTATATTCATTTATACACTCAATACTTGGTTGGGGCTCCTTTACCATGAATTACTGTATCAGTGCGGTGTGGCATGGAGGTGATCAGTCTGTGACACTGCTGAGGTGTTATTGAAGCCCAGGTTCCTTTGATAGTGGCCTTCAGCGTACGTATCTGTATTTTTGGGTCGGGTGTTTCTCATCTTCCTCTTGACAATACCCCATAGATTCTCTCTGGGGTTCAGGTCAGGCAAGTTGGCTGGCCAAACAAACACAGTAATATCATGGTCAGCAAACCATTTGGTAGTAGTTTTGGCACTGTGGGTAGGTGCTAAGTCCTGCTGGAAAAGGAAATCAGCATCTCCAAAAAGCTCGTCAGCAGATGGAAGCATGAAGTGCTCTAAAATCTCCTGGTAGATGGCTGTGTTGACTTTGGACTTGATAAAATACAGTGGACCAACACCAGCAGATAACATGGCACCCCAAATCATCATAGACTATGGAAACGTCACACTGGGCTTCAAACACCTTGGATTCTGTGCCTCTCCACTCTTCCTCCAGACTCTAGAACCGTGATTTCCAAATTAAATGCAAAATGTACTTTCATCTGAAAAGAGGACTTTGGACCACTGAGCAACAGTCCATTTCTTTCTCTCCTCAGCCCAGATAAGACACTTCTGACATTGTCTCTGGCTCAGGAGTAGCTTGATATTAGGAATGCGAAAGTTGTATCCCCTTTCTTGAAGACGTCTGTTCATGATGGGTCTTGATACACTGACACCAGCCTCAGTCCACTCCTTGTGAAGCTCTCCCAAGTTCTTGAATCAACTTTTCTTGACAATCCTCTCAAGACTGCGGCCATCCCTGTTGCTTGTGCACCTTTTCCAGCCACCCTTTTCAGCAATGACCTTTTGTGGCTCACCCTCCTTGTGGAGGGCATCAGTGATCATCTTCTGGACAACAGTCAAGTCAGCAGTCTTCCCCATGATTGTGGTTGTGTGTACTGAACTAGACCGAGAGATACACTGTGTTCATACTGTTTTACTCAAACTCGAAATGAAATATTCTAATATTTTGAGATGTTTTTTTTTAATGTTTTTGTGCCCATACTGATTAAAATTAAAATAGAAAAATGCTTGAAACATTTTAGTTTATGTGTAATGAGTCTACAATATATAACATTTTCACTTTCTTAAATAACTGATGGAAAATATTGAACTTTTTCACAATATTCAAATTTTTTGAGATGCATTAGTAATGGTGGACGAGCTTTTAGTAATTTTGGAACAGAATTCAGATGCAAAAAAATTTTTTTGAACCAATTTTTTATTTAATCGGTGAACTTTACAACCTATTTACGCATACCACACACAGAAAACCTGGGATTTTATGATGTAATTTTCATTAGACTAGCACTTTAAATCTTTCTGGAATTTACAAATGGTTTTCTAAGCTCATTCTAACGTTAGTTTATTTAAGTGTTTTAAAAAGTATGTGAGAGTATTAAACTCAGCCTCAGAACCAGACAAATCAGTAGCCCAGGCCAGTGTTCTTCAAAGTATCGAAGCATAGCAAGAGGTTCCATGACTATTTATTTTGTTACAGTGGCGGAAATTGCAACCCACATTACCAACGTTATAATATTTAAGGGTCCAGGCACTGTAGCCAATTCAGGCCTAATATGTTCTGTCTGTAAAAATTCATAAATAGAAAGATATGGCTTTCCAAAAAAAATTACTTGAAAATTTTGAATAATGTTATGTCAAAACTTTATCAGATGTTAAACACTCAGCCTACAGTCTTGATCACAAACTGTAAAATGTATTGAATTGTCTAACTTAGAGCTAAAATAATGGTATAGGACCCTGTTCCCATTCACACTGAAAACTGTACATTTTCTGTTATTATGCTGTAATGGTGTCATATGAAAATGGGAGCAAAACGGCAAAGTTGAAACATTAAAGGTCATAGGCAAGGGTTGGAGGTGGAACGTAGAATATCAACTTTATTTTCTAGAAGAACGACCCAAAAAGCAAATTTAATCTTCCTGGTGTCTAATTTGCACCCTAAAATTGAATAAAACTGTTAAAATATCCTGGTTTGCGCAAGTTCCAAAGGTTTGTTTACATCTCACTTACGCGCACTTTTACCGCCAGGGGACCGTCGTCGTGACGTCATTCAAGGCAAACAGACTGGGAGCAGCTCTGTGTTTACTTGCAAACCGAGTACACGTGTACGGACTTTGGTCGTGAGAGGTTGTGTAAAATGTCTGAAAGCAATAGCGATTTTGAAGTAGGAACTCTCCAAATTGAATATCGAGAGGTGAAACCATAGTGTATATGTATGAACCTATGGCCATTGTGAAGCAATCAGTGAATGTGGCTCACTGGTTTGACCGTGCAGCCTTGGAATCGGACAGCGACTCGGCCGACTCTGATCGCGGTGACCCCGGGCCTCAACAAGACTCGCACCCAAACGATTTATCCTGGTAGTTATGATAAATTCTTACTTTCATCATAATACTAAATAAGAGCCCTTTTGAAGAATAATTAAACCACACGGGCACACACATAATCCCTATAATATAACGTGGATTTGTTTATATTGCTAATATCATATATTGCTAATAGTAATACAAGCGGGCGGCACGGTGGTGTAGTGGTTAGCGCTGTCGCCTCACAGCAAGAAGGTCCGGGTTCGAGCCCCGTGGCCGGCGAGGGCCTTTCTGTGCGGAGTTTGCATGTTCTCCCCGTGTCCGCGTGGGTTTCCTCCGGGTGCTCCGGTTTCCCCCACAGTCCAAAGACATGCAGGTTAGGTTAACTGGTGACTCTAAATTGACCGTAGGTGTGAATGTGAATGGTTGTCTGTGTCTATGTGTCAGCCCTGTGATGACCTGGCGACTTGTCCAGGGTGTACCCCGCCTTTCTCCCGTAGTCAGCTGGGATAGGCTCCAGCTTGCCTGTGACCCTGTAGAACAGGATAAAGCAGCTACAGATAATGAGATGAGATGAGATGAGTAATACAAGCATTATATTATTTATAGCCTACTCTAAGCGAGGAAATATCCCTTTTGTCTAATTTCCACAATGATTGTACAGGATCCCTCAGGATTCTTGACTTATCAATTGCAAGCAAAGGTAAAAATGTTTACCTCCAATCTTCTCCTTTTTGCTTGACCGTTGCTGCTCCGTTTCTTCTTTGACTGCTTGATTTTATGTTCGAATTTTGTCGGAACAGTGTCAGGTTTGAGCCTTCTCTGTCCGACACTGACACCTAAACTCTCCAACAGATGGGGATTCTTCAAAAAGTGATCGGAGCACAGAGTGGTGTATTTACCCAGCTGCCAACCCTCTCGCTTCATGCGCACAATCCACTCTCTCCGCCTCTTCTCCTCTCTCGGAAAAAGGTAAAAACTTCTTTCTGAACCGGTCCCGTTGTTACAGTTCACTGCACAACAATAAGGTATGGTTTTTCTTTGGAAATTCCCAAACGCACGTCTGCACTCAAGCCGAACGGCAATACAAATAAACTGAAGTGGACTCAACTCAAGCGATTTGTTTGCATTGAATGACGTCACGCACCGAGTGGTCACGAAAATCGCCGAGCAAAAATTTGCTGCGATCTGCGCTAACTTATTCTAACTTATTTTAATCATTACTTATTAACAATACTTCTTGGGACCAGAAGAAAATTACAGAGTTTTTTTTTAACATATAACGTTTCAAATGTGCATAAATTGAAAACCTTTGCCTATGACCTTTAATCTATCACCTGGCATCCTAGTAACATGTACAGAAATCTTTTGTGATGGCTCCAGTGGGAATCAGAACCATCAGATTTACGTGTTGTAACAGTCATGATGTTGCTGGCGGTGATGTAAATGATGTAGTGATATTACAATGGCACTACTCATACACAAAACAACAAGCAAAGAAAACATCAGCAGATACAGTATAAACAAAAAATGTTATAAATAGCTTTTGCTTTAACAAAAATGTTCAGAAACAGGAAGAGAACTCTCTCAACAGAAAAGTGATGCAGCTCAACTAGTACCATGTTGCAAACTAGGTAATGTCTCAGCTTCGGCTTTTCACAACAATGAACTTGCCACCTTGTGAATTATACGTCATATCCGGTCTCACATGGTTCACACATCTCACGAAGGTTCACACTCCATAGCATTCCGTTAAATACGGTCAGGTGGAAATACATCAATTACTTTTCCATTATGGAAGGCTGAGTGGGAATGAAATGAAATAAAATATTTTTCTGTGTTGTTTTTACATCATAAAATAACAGGTTTCGTATGTGAAAGGGGCTTAAGTAATCTGCAGATTTGTCTCTATGGCATGAAGACTCATGATCGAGGAGTGTACAGTAATGAGAAAAGGAAATACTTATTAAATTTCTGTATTCAAGTACATTTTGGGATTTTTTTTTCTTCTTTGCTTGACTTTAAATTTATATTGACCCCAGACAATGCTTATTACTTTGTTAGCAGTCCCAAGACAGTCTCAGAAAATAAATTCAGATTTTATTATGTTATTTCTCAGTCATTCAGTCACTGATTTCATGAAAACAGCATTACAAAGACAAAAAATAAGCTTCTATTTGTTCTCACTGGTTCAGGATACTGGGGCAAGAACATTTTTAATATGAAATGTCATGAAAAATCTTTTTGCTTTTTGCCCTAGAGGGGTCAAGGAGATTAGATGGGATTTGTGTTTACAGAGCAAACAGGAAGTGAATGAACTGGAATTTTTTTAAAATTGCTAAAATGGTTATTATTCATCTCATCTCATCTCATTATCTCTAGCCGCTTTATCCTTCTACAGGGTCGCAGGCAAGCTGAAGCCTATCCCAGCTGACTACGGGCGAAAGGCGGGGTACACCCTGGACAAGTCGCCAGGTCATCACAGGGCTGACACATAGACACAGACAACCATTCACACTCACATTCACACCTACGGTCAATTTAGAGTCACCAGTTAACCTAACCTGCATGTCTTTGGACTGTGGGGGGAAACCGGAGCACCCAGAGGAAACCCACGCGGACACGGGGAGAACATGCAAACTCCACACAGAAAGGCCCTCGCCAGCCCTGGGGCTCGAACCCAGGACCTTCTTGCTGTGAGGCGATAGCGCTAACCACTACACCACCGTGCCGCCGTTATTATTCATATTTTCTCTTAAAAAACATTATTAACGTCAATCTGACTGATGCAGTTTGTCAGTCAGCACCAGGCAAGTTTAGACCACCACACTCAATACTATTCATAATAACACATTTAAAAAAACAAAAAAACAAAAACAAAAAAAACCCTTGTGCTTTTTATGACACAAGCTCATATTGCAGGTTCCCCCCTACACTGGTATGTTTGTAGATACTGAAGTTTGAGATCATGTGATGTTAAACTAAATGCAGCAGATTGAAACAAGTCATAAAATATTAACACGTGTATGGTACAGATCAGGCTGCATGTTGATACTCGAGCCAAATCCCTTGCCAGTTTGCAGTGCATGCAAATAGGACAGCAACAGTAAATACTGAGACCATGGGTGCAAGTATAACATTTTCAAAAACCTGAAAAGTCTGACAAAGTCAGACGTGCATGGTGCAGCCATGCGGGGTGTGTGTGTGTGTGTTTACAAAGGGGGGTGAGCCCCACTCAGGGCTCAAAAAATTTTTTAAATTACAAGTTAAAATGGTTGTCTCTCATGCAATCTCATGCAAACATTTATAATATTAATAGTTATATGATTTGCATATTCACATCAAATGTTTAATACATTTCATCAATTAATCTGAAATAACAATATTTCAAGTACAAGGCTTGATATTTCAAAACATCTAGCAACTACTAATTTAAATGTTGAAACAACCATTTTTTAATATGCTTTTGCTGTGATACCTTTTTTACAATATATACACAGCTTGAGTTAAAATAAGGGGCCACATGTCTTGATGTCCTCAGAAACTCCTGGATTTTAGCAAATAAGATTCAGCTTTTTCCATATACAAAAATATCTCATCTCATCTCATTATCTCTAGCCACTTTATCCTGTTCTACAGGGTCGCAGGCAAGCTGGAGCCTATCCCAGCTGACTATGGGCGAAAGGCGGGGTACACCCTGGACAAGTTGCCAGGTCATCACAGGGCTGACACATAGACACAGACAACCATTCACACCCACGTTCACACCTACGGTCAATTTAGAGTCACCAGTTAACCTAACCTGCATGTCTTTGGACTGTGGGGGAAACCAGAGCACCCAGAGGAAACTCACGCGGACACGGGGAGAACATGCAAACTCCACACAGAAAGGCCCTCGCTGGCCACAGGGCTCGAACCCGGACCTTCTTGCTGTGAGGCGACAGTGCTAACCACTACACCACCGTGCCGCCACAAAAATATCTATATTTTATAATCCATTACTGACTATCCCCATTTGTCACCGTTTTTGTCACACTCGCTTAACCATTCCCATCTCCATTTATTTCTAGATGTCTTTTCTAATTCTTTTGTATTGGAGCCTTCCGATAAAAACTTCATTTTGACATATTTTGATCAGCAACCAGAGGCAAAGCACGTGGATCTGTCGCAAGGGAGGGAAGCGAAATAAGGCTTATTATAAAAGCTGAAGTTTCATTGGACGGCAGTTAACAGTGAGCCAATCAAAAGCACCGTTCTAACTTGCATCAAAAGAAACGGCGACTCATGGGAATAGCTGTGTTGATTTGGTCGAACAACGTGCTACGTGCGTGAAACATGATATCACACATGTATAACACCGTGAAACAACGGGCTAGTCAGGACCGCTCGTCGGTGATTGTTTGTTTGTTTACATTTATTGCCATTTAAGCATCTATGGCTATTTCATGGCCAATACAGGTAATAAATATCACATAAAATTAAAACCAATAATAAAATAAATAAATAAATACATCAAATACGTTTGTACACATCAATGCACTTCAAAAAGTTTAAAACCTTTAACGATGAAACCTTATTAAAAATATCTAGCATTGTGCTTTCTTTAAAAAACTTCTGCCTTTGTATTCTAAAAGCAGGGCAAGACAAAATGTGCTTAATTGATAAGAGATCACCACAAAGATCGCAAAGTGGAGGTTCACCTCCAGTTAACAGAACCGCTCGTCGGTGAGCGGCGTATAAATTGAATGAGGTTTGTGGCGAAGACAGACATCCCAAGTCTCCCGGAAGTTCCGGGAGTCTCCCGCATATTGATAGTGGCTCCCTGATGCCCGCAAATTGGAGAATATCTCCTGGAATCTAGAGCAAGCGAGCAAGAGCGTGCACGCGAAACATTAATGTCTGCATCGCGCATATGACGGCGTGAGCGAGGGAGCGCGAGACAGACTGCGTGTGTGCCTGTTCATGTAGCACATGCTAGACAAAGAGCATCCTGATTGGTTTACAGACATCCCAACCTGCTGGACCCCCTCCCCACGAAGACGAGATGAAAAGATTTGTCTCGTGCAGAGACTGTACCGCGGTAACCCAGTAATACGCTGAGAGTGAGACAGTGAGAGGGCCACCCCCCGAAAAAACCGGAGCTTCCGGCACATGCCGGAAAACTTGCACCCATATGAGACACACTTCAGTACTGAAGCTAATACCCCCTGCTGCACTACACACATTGGCCGAAGCGCGCTCTGGCTGCATGTTAAATTCTGACAAAACTGAGCAAAATAAAGCTTGATGCAAAATTATAACATAACTCTCATTCTTACAACATTCAGTTACAACATATCAAGAAAAGAGAACTCTAGACAGACATGAATAATATTTTGCATGTAGACAAATATAGGACTTGTCCACCATTGCGGTCTGTCTAGCTACGTGCCAGCTACATGCACTTTTTGAATCTACCACAATCCCATCCTCTCTAGATCAGAGACTAATTATTAATTACTAATGACTGCATGTTAGACCTGGTGCACACTAGAGGATTTTCAAATCTTAAATGTTTTTTTTTTAAAATAGTTGGTGACCATAGACATAATGACATTTAATATAGACCCCTTCGCATGTTTGTAAACAAACCGACCGTTGCCAGGATGCGCGCGCAGCCTGGACTCAGAAACAATGGCGCTGCCCATAGACCGGCATTATGAGCTGTCAGATTATGCAAAACAATTGTCGTTACAAGATCGAGAATGCTACATAAATAAGTTAGCTCTAACAAGTGGACATCGCCGACCGGATCCGTATTTAATTAAAAAGTGGACGGACGATGTTAGTAAGTTTTCCTCTGATACCTGAAGGCAGTCATACTACTTACAAAAAATGTCAAACTCAAAAAAAAAAAAAAAACCTATTTACAAAAGTAGCCTGCCATCAACATTCTGGTTACAGCGAGACTACAACTTGATTAACAATGGGACATTCATATTCATTTTGTTTTAATCAAATTATGCCAGTGAAGTGATGGCAGTGTGGCTTTAGCTACAACAGCAAATACCAACACTAAACAGCAATTTGCAGGAGGTAATGGCATGAAAGGAATGATAGTGTAAAGAGTGCAGCTAAGAGAAATCAGAGCTGCGTAAAAAGCGAGAGGCAGAGAGCAGAAATGAAACTGAATGGGGCGGGAGCTAGGTTAGAGCAGTCAACGTAAGTTAGCATTTAGAGTGAGGGCACACAATTTTACCTTTCCATCCTTGCTTTAAAATTGTGATTTTCGGCATACACAAATAATGATGGCACAAAATCTGGACTGCTTGAGTCAAGCGAGACCTCTCCTACAAACAAAACTGCATACAAAGCTACAACCCCGATTGCAAAAAAGTTGGGACAAAGTACAAATTGTAAATAAAAATGGAATGCAATGATGTGGAAATTTCAAAATTCCATATTTTATTCAGAATAGAACATAGATGACATATCAAATGTTTAAACTGAGAAAATGTATCATTTAAAGAGAAAAATTAGGTGATTTTAAATTTCATGACAACAACACATCTCAAAAAAGTTGGGACAAGGCCATGTTTACCACTGTGAGACATCCCCTTTTCTCTTTACAACAGTCTGTAAACGTCTGGGGACTGAGGAGACAAGTTGCTCAAGTTTAGGGATAGGAATGTTAACCCATTCTTGTCTAATGTAGGATTCTAGTTGCTCAACTGTCTTAGGTCTTTTTTGTCGTATCTTCCGTTTTATGATGCGCCAAATGTTTTCTATGGGTGAAAGATCTGGACTGCAGGCTGGCCAGTTCAGTACTCGGACCCTTCTTCTACGCAGCCATGATGCTGTAATTGATGCAGTATGTGGTTTGGCATTGTCATGTTGGAAAATGCAAGGTCTTCCCTGAAAGAGACGTCGTCTGGATGGGAGCATATGTTGCTCTAGAACCTGGATATACCTTTCAGCATTGATGGTGTCTTTCCAGATGTGTAAGCTGCCCATGCCACACGCACTAATGCAACCCCATACCATCAGAGATGCAGGCTTCTGAACTGAGCGCCGATAACAACTTGGGTCGTCCTTCTCCTCTTTAGTCCGAATGACACGGCATCCATGATTTCCATAAAGAACTTCAAATTTTGATTCGTCTGACCACAGAACAGTTTTCCACTTTGCCACAGTCCATTTTAAATGAGCCTTGGCCCAGAGAAGACGTCTGCGCTTCTGGATCATGTTTAGATACAGCTTCTTCTTTGAACTATAGAGTTTTAGCTGGCAACGGCGGATGGCACGGTGAATTGTGTTCACAGATAATGTTCTCTGGAAATATTCCTGAGCCCATTTTGTGATTTCCAATACAGAAGCATGCCTGTATGTGATGCAGTGCCGTCTAAGGGCCCGAAGGTCACGGGCACCCAGTATGGTTTTCCGGCCTTGACCCTTACGCACAGAGATTCTTCCAGATTCTTTGAATCTTTTGATGATATTATGCACTGTAGATGATGATATGTTCAAACTCTTTGCAATTTTACACTGTCGAACTCCTTTCTGATATTGCTCCACTATTTGTCGGCGCAGAATTAGGGGGATTGGTGATCCTCTTCCCGTCTTTACTTCTGAGAGCCGCTGCCACTCCAAGATGCTCTTTTTATACCCAGTCATGTTAATGACCTATTGCCAATTGACCTAATGAGTTGCAATTTGGTCCTCCGGCTGTTCCTTTTTTATACGTTTAACTTTTCCAGCCTCTTATTGCCCCTGTCCCAACTTTTTTGAGATGTGTTGCTGTCATGAAATTTCAAATGAGCCAATATTTGGCATGAAATTTCAAAATGTCTCACTTTCGACATTTGATATGTTGTCTATGTTCTATTGTGAATACAATATCAGTTTTTGAGATTTGTAAATTATTGCATTCCATTTTTATTTACAATTTGTACTTTGTCCCAATTTTTTTGGAATCGGGGTTGTAAGTTAACATGCTAACAATATTCATTACATTGTGTAACTATGACCAGCTAATCAGACAAACGTTACCAAAGTATTTTTGCTACATCAATAAACGAAGACTAGAAAGAATAGAAAAGAAAGATTTAATAAATAGCCTGATCTTACCTGTGATGAAGTGGGCGCTGCAAACCCGCGCATTTTTGATGGTGCTTTCATCCCAGTCTACACGTTTGATGGCTTGTAGCCATAGACGTCGGCGATTTTTTTGGAATGGGTGAGATCCTGCTGGAATTCTGTACATTTTAACCCCATCACTGCTACGATTCTGACACCCGACAACACAACAACTAGGCATTTCTTCCAAATATTTCTTCTCGTCTCTACCGTCGCTGAGTCTTTTTTGGGCCCAGGCTGCGCGCGCAATTTCCTCTTACGTATGAATGACGTTTACTGCGAAGGGGTCTATTTTAATCATAAGGATACACACACCAGACGATTTAGTCAAGACGCGGGATCACACTTGGCGTATATCTCATCTCATCTCATTATCTTTAGCCGCTTTATCCTGTTCTATAGGGTCGCAGGCAAGCTGGAGCCTAAGGTATTAGGCAGAGACCCGTCCACCCGTAAATTTGACGGGTGATTGCCGATTTCAACGGGCAAGTATACACACAGACGGATACTGAAACGGACGATAATGCCGAAAATTTTCGCACATGAATACTCCCACATGTCATCCGATAAATCCAGTTATGTTCCGCCCACACACGGACTGGCCATCGGGAGTAGCGGGAGTTTTCCCGGTGGGCTGGTGGTTCAGCGTGGGCCGGCGGAGAAAAAAAAAAAAAAACAGTTGCGCGCTGGCCTTTAATATGATAAGCAATGTTAACAGTTTCTTTAACAAACTGTTAACATTGCTTATTACAGTTGCGCGCTGGCCTTTAATATGATAAGCAATGTTAACAGTTTGTTAAAGAAACTGTTAACATTGCTTATCATATTAAAGGCCAGCGCGCAACTGCTTTTTTTTTTTTTTTCTCCGCTGGCCCACACTGAACCACCGGCCCACTGGGAAAACTCCCGCTACTCCCGATGGCCAGTCCGTGTGTGGTTCCGCCATCATTTACAAATCGTAAGAAACACAGTTTAATACGAAAAATACTGAAAACTTGAAATGAAAAATCAGAATATTTCATCGTTTCCGCCATTTTGGCCCGCACTGAATCTTGTAACATGCGGACTGAATAAATCGCGAATTCTGATTGGTCGAAAATTGCCAAACACCCTGCGTTGTAGTTTCCTCTTTCTTGGCGGGAGAACCGCATTTTTTTTTGCTGACTCACTCTTCTGGATCAAGATGAATCCCAACAAACGCCCCAAATTGAATGTGACAAAAACTGATTCGTTTTTCCACAAAAAGACAGAAAAGGTATGTGTGATACATTGATTAACAAGGGGGTTTCATTGGGGTATGGTAAAATAGAATACTGTTGGTTTTTTTTTTTTATTAAATACTGTAACTAGATCAAAAGATTATATACAATTCATTGTTGTTTATTTTCTTTTCACTTTTGTTACCAAATCAAACACCATACATACATCTGATACATTCAGGAGTGAAACTGAAAAAAATACAAAGTAAAAATATGCAATATTTCTGATCAAAAATTACACGCCATTTCACCCTGAAAATGTCCTAGAATGCAGGAAATGAAGTCTAAATTTCAAAAATTTTCTGGGGGGGCATGCCCCCAGACCCCCCTAGAGGGACTTCGCGCCTGCAGCGCTCGTCTTCGCACCTGCGGCGCTTATCAGGATTATATAAAATATTATTTTTGACTGGTAAATTTCTTTTTCTGCCTAATACCCTACTGGAGCCTATCCCAGCTGACTATGGGTGGAAGGTGGGGTACACCCTGGACAAGTCGCCAGGTCATCACAGGGCTGACACATAGACACAGACAACCATTCACACTCACATTCACACCTACGGTCAATTTAGAGTCACCAGTTAACCTAACCTGCATGTCTTTGGACTGTGGGGGAAACCGGAGCACCCAGAGGAAACCCACGCGGACACGGGGAGAACATGCAAACTCCACACAGAAAGGCCCTCACCGGCCACGGGGCTCAAACCTGGACCTTCTTGCTGTGAGGCGACAGCGCTAACCACTACACCACCGTGCCGCCCACTTGGCGTATATAATAACCAATTTCAGAGTGGCAATTCCAGGGACTGAGGAACTCACAGAAACTCGCGTGATCAAATATGACTTTGGAGGAAAAACAAACATGGATGGATTTGCATGTGCTATGTTTTGCACAGAAAAACAAAATATGAGAAAAATTTCTCATAAAAACTGTGGATGTAGTAATGGCTGAGAAGAAGGAATCAGCATGGTTTATAGATTTTGCAGGGCGAGCTGCAAATAAAGTTTTATTGACTGCACAAGTACAAAACATCTGGTTGGTGACTTTTGTCAAATATATCAAACGTTCAATATTTACGTTTTGATATCAGTGAGACTCTGATCCAGCTGGTAACATTAAGGGCTTTTATGCTCCCTACAAAAATAAATACATCCATTTCAAATGATATAACCATCACTGGGTGGCAGGGTGGTGTAGTGGTTAGCGCTGTCGCCTCACAGCAAGAAGGTCCGGGTTCGAGCCCCGTGGCCGGCGAGGGCCTTTCTGTGCGGAGTTTGCATGTTCTCCCCATGTCCGCGTGAGTTTCCTCCGGGTGCTCCGGTTTCCCCCACAGTCCAAAGACATGCAGGTTAGGTTAACTGGTGACTCTAAATTGACCGTAGGTGTGAGTGTGAATGGTTGTCTGTGTCTATGTGTCAGCCCTGTGATGACCTGGCGACTTGTCCAGGGTGTACCCCGCCTTTCGCCCATAGTCAGCTGGGATAGGCTCCAGCTTGCCTGCGACCCTGTAGAACAGGATAAAGTGGCTACAGATAATGAGATGAGATGAGATAACCATCACTGGACATACTTTCATATGTCCTTTATGTTGGTATGCATGTAAAGCAGTACAACCACTAGAGTGCAGCTCAGAGTCAAACATTTCTGACAACAACAAACATGGCAATGGTGGAGGAGATCGTTGTAATGTACCTATTAAGAAAGGAGTAAAAGTGGAGGCAGCGTTGTAGACATTAAAAATTTCTGACTAACTCAGATAACCTCTCCTCAAAATGTTTTGCCATTTTTAAAATTTCTTTGATGTGTCTGGATTGAACTATTTGCTACACTGCCCCCATGATTTCTGGTAGTACTGCTCCGCTTTGTCTGTATCCATTCACTTTCAGAAAATGTGCACAAATACAAACAAAATAAATGCAGAGTACAGGACAGAAGGCTCCATCCATATTTAACATTGCGCATCAATGAGCCTTAAACCCCTCACACTACAGAATCATTTGGGCAGATAATCAGTTCAGACCAGCCTTGGATCAGGAATGCCTCCATGATTGTTAGGAGGGGGAATCGAACCCCAAACCTGCCCAATAATCTTCTACTATGAGGCCAGCATTAGGTAAGATTAGTCAATTATTTTCATGATTAGTTGGGTTTGACATCTGAAAGATTTTTTTTTAAACTTTAGATAAACCTTTATAAAGAAATCGTTTCTAAATCACTTCTTAAATCAGAAATCTTGTCACTATAAATAATTATATTCTGGCAGAAAATCAATTCTGAAAATTACATCACAACTTTTATGCATCATTCTGACATTTTCAAGTTGTGGATGTTACTTCTTACAGCAGCACAGCAGTGCAGTGGTTCGCACTGTTGCCTCACAGCAAGAAGGTTCTGGATTCAAACCTCATGGCTGACAGGACCTTTCTGTTTAGAGTTTGCATGTTCTCCCCATATCTCATCTCATTATCTCTAGCCGCTTTATCCTGTTCTACAGGGTCGCAGGCAAGCTGGAGCCTATCCCAGTTGACTACGGGCGAAAGGCGGGGTACACCCTGGACAAGTCGCCAGGTCATCACAGGGCTGACACATAGACACAGACAACCATTCACACTCACATTCACACCTACGGTCAATTTAGAGTCACCAGTTAACCTAACCTGCATGTCTTTGGACTGTGGGGGAAACCGGAGCACCCGGAGGAAACCCACGCGGACATGGGGAGAACATGCAAACTCCACACAGAAAGGCCCTCGCCGGCCACGGGGCTCGAACCCGGACATTCTTGCTGTGAGGCGACAGCGCTAATCACTACACCACCGTGCCGCCCCTCCCCATATCTGTGTGTGTTTTGTTGTTTTAGTTAAAAAAACAAAAAACAAAGCAAAACCCAGCCACTGGGGTTGCACAAGCCAGTGTATACTTATTGCTGGTCCCGAGCCTGGATAGGCTGGGGAGGGTTGTGTCATGAAGGGTATCCGGTGTAAAAACCTATGCCAAATCAAATATGTGGAAGGATGATCTGCTGTGGCAACCCCGAACATGAGCAACTGAAAGGGAAAAAAAAGGATGTTACTTCATTTGGGGAACTCAGTGTTTGCAATGGGAGTGACAAGGTTGGACAGGATAAGGAACGAGCACATCAGAGGGACAGCACATGTGGAGAGCTTGGGAATTAAGCTAAGAGAGATGAGCCTGAGATGATATGGGCACATCCTGAGAAGAGATGCAGAGCATGTTGGAAGGAGAATGTTGAGGATGGAGCTGTCAGGCACATGAAAACGAGGAAGGTCAAAGAGGAGATACATGGATGTGGTGAGAGAGGACATGAAAGTGGCAGGTGTGGTAGAGAAGGATGCAGAAGACAGGGAGCAATGGAGACGAAAGAGCCGCTGTGGCAACCCCTAATGGTGTCATCTGTTAGACAAATCCTTTCACTCCCATTGGTAGTCGCCTCAAAGTTGAGAGCAGTTTAATTCCGTACCCGCTTATAATCACTTTCTGCTGCTTGTGATGATATCACCTGTCATTGCTACATGTCACAGACTTTCATTCAGTTTATACGGTCACTCACCACTCATCACTTCAACTCACTTCCTGTGTGGATGCCCCTTAAGATGCATATCATCCAAACAATACAAACAAGCATTCTGGACCAGAAGATCAGCTTTCCAAATGGGTTTTCTCAGCCACATAATACTTTTGGTCTAAGGTCTAGGGTTATATGACTCTTTTTGCTATTATCTTCTATCCATTATCTGTAGCGGGGTGGCACGGTGGTTAGCGCTGTCGCCTCACAGCAAGAAGGTCTGGGTTTGAGCCCCATGGCCGGCGAGGGCCTTTCTGTGTGGAGTTTGCATTTTCTCCCCGTGTCCGCGTGGGTTTCCTCCAGGTGCTCCGGTTTCCCCCACAGTCCAAAGACATGCAGGTTAGGTTAACTGGTGACTCTAAATTGACCGTGAATGTGAGTGTGAATGGTTGTCTGTGTCTATGTGTCGGCCCTGTGATGACCTGGCGACTTGTCCAGGGTGTACCCCGCCTTTCGCCCGTAGTCAGCTGGGATAGGCTCCAGCTTGCCTGCGACCCTGTAGAACAGGATAAAGCGGCTAGAGATAATGAGATGAGATGAGATGAGATTATCTGTAGCCGCTTATCCTGTTCTACAGGGTTGCCTGCAAGCTGGAGGTGGGGGACACCCTGGACAGGTCATCGCAGGGCTGACACACAAACACAAACAACCATTCACACTCAGATTCACATCTACGGTCAATTTAGAGCCACCAATTAGCCTAACCTGCATGTCTTTGGACTGTGGGGGAAACCGGAGCACCCGGAGGAAACCCACACAGACACAGGGAGAACATACAACCTCCACACAGAAAGGCCCTCGCTTGCCGCTGGGCTCGAACCCAGGACCTTCTTGCTGTGAGGCGACAGTGCTAACCACTGCACCACCGTGCTGCCCTGCTATTATAATGTGTTCTACATATTTTATTTGTACAAGTCAGAAATAAAAAATAACCCAACTGCACCTTTAAGCATGAGTGAGTTGTATTTATCTTATGTTGTTTAAAAGCCTGGATTTGCAGTGTTCTGAGTCAAATGTGTGGTGTAAAGCTGAGTGCATGTTTCAAAACACAGCATTAAAAGTGTTCAGAAACCCTGTAAACATTGACCCATGGGTGTGAGGATGCACCAGGGGTCAATGGTAATATGGATGGTTCCTACCTGTTACTACACCCACCTTTATGAGGCGTCTGCGTTGTGAACATTTCATGAACTAACCGACCTGAGAAACACTGTTCTCTCTTTAGCAAGTCAAAAAAACTATATATATGTACATATATATTTGTACATATATATATATATGGCGGCACGGTGGTGTAGTGGTTAGCGCTGTCGCCTCACAGCAAGAAGGTCCTGGGTTTGAGCCCCGGGGCCGGCGAGGGCCTTTCTGTGCGGAGTTTGCATGTTCTCCCCGTGTCCGCGTGGGTTTCCTCCGGGTGCTCCGGTTTCCCCCACAGTCCAAAGACATGCAGGTTAGGTTAACTGGTGACTCTAAATTGACCGTAGGTGTGAATGTGAGTGTGAATGGTTGTCTGTGTCTATGTGTCAGCCCTGTGATGACCTGGCGACTTGTCCAGGGTGTACCCCGCCTTTCGCCCGTAGTCAGCTGGGATAGGCTCCAGCTTGCCTGCGACCCTGTAGAAGGATAAAGCGGCTAGAGATAATGAGATGAGATATATATATATATATATATATATATATATATATTTCTGTTTGTGGGGTGAAATGGTGGAACAGTTTAAATGAGGAGCTCAAGGGATGTCCAGACATGAAGCAGTTTAAAAATATGTACAAAAATTTGATTTTCACAAGGTATAAGGATGAAGGGGATTAATCATAACTGCCTGTTTACTGTGTATTTTTTTTATTTTGTTCTTTTTTAAGACATCATCTATTTGTTTTGTTTTTATCTCCATTGTGAGCGTGGTATTAGTAGTAAACTTATGTGAAGACATATGGATATACACATATATTTAATTATATGATATAGTCATAGAGAATTGAAATCTGAATAGGTGAAGTAATATATATATGTGGGTGGCACGGTGGTGTAGTGGCTAGCGCTGTCACCTCACAGCAGGAAGGTCCGGGTTCGAGCCCAGCGGCCGGCGAGGGCCTTTCTGTGCGGAGTTTGCATGTTCTCCCCGTGTCCGCGTGGGTTTCCTCCGGGTGCTCCGGTTTCCCCCACAGTCCAAAGACATGCAGGTTAGGTTAACTGGTGACTCTAAATTGAGCGTAGGTGTGAATGTGAGTGTGAATGGTTGTCTGTGTCTATGTGTCAGCCCTGTGATGACCTGGCGACTTGTCCAGGGTGTACCCCGCCTTTCGCCCGTAGTCAGCTGGGATAGGCTCCAGCTTGCCTGCGACCCTGTAGAAGGATAAAGCGGCTACAGATAATGAGATGAGATATATATATATATATATATATATATATATATAATATTATTGGAAATACACCTTGTCAGGATGAGCAGAAGCTTGATGAAGATTCCTGTGCGACTGCTGTGTGTTTGTATTATGAAACATATCCACAGCTAACACATGTATTTGTTGCACAAACGGCTGTGATGGGCTCTGAGCTACTCACCGGGATGAAAACGCATCCTTCCGCCGCCCGGTGTTTATTCACCGGCTGGAACAAAAGCAGGCTGGTTTACCGTTTATTCCTGAACACTGAACAGCTACAGCAATTCATCAGCATTCTACAGCATATTCAAGACCAAAGATTAAATACATTTCCCCAATAATAACCGGGGTATTCCTTGGCTATAAGCGTTTATGTCCCCCGTTTGAGCGCTGTGCTTAAATCCCCAGGAAACGCGCGCGCACTGATACTATTAACGTTGCTGCTTTTGCATTCGGTTTAAACCCGGCATGTCCATAGTGCTACATTTTATTTGTCTTTTTAAATAATTGTTACTATTTCTTTCCTCTTCTACACAGTTCACACAGCGGCGGCGGCGTCACGCTCACGGACCGCGTCTCTCCTCCTGTCTCGGTGTGTGTTTAACCGGTAAACGGCACGGGGGGGGCTGTAAATGTGCGCGCCTGCTCGGGAACGCGCTCGCGAGGAAATAAGCGGCATCGCATGCGCTCTGTTTTCTCATCTCATCTCATTATCTCTAGCCGCTTTATCCTGTTCTACAGGGTCGCAGGCAAGCTGGAGCCTATCCCAGCTGACTACGGGCGAAAGGCGGGGTACACCCTGGACAAGTCGCCAGGTCATCATAGGGCTGACACATATAGACACAGACAACCATTCACACTCACATTCACACCTACGGTCAATTTAGAGTCACCAGTTAACCTAACCTGCATGTCTTTGGACTGTGGGGGAAACCCACGCGGACAACATCCAACCTCCACACAGAAAGGCCCTCGCCGGCAGCTGGGCTCGAACCCAGGACCTTCTTGCCGTGAGGCACCAGTGCTAACCACTACACCACCGTGCCCTGCACCCTGAAATTCATCCATCCATTATCTGTAGCCATTTATCCTGTTCGACAGGGTCACAGGCAAGCTGGAGCCTATCCCAGCTGACTACAGGCAAAAGGCGGGGTACACCCTGGACAAGTCACCAGGTCATCACAGGGCTGACGCATAGACACAGACAACCAGTCACACCTACGGTCAATTTAGAGTCACCAGTTAACCTAACCTGCATGTCTTTATACTGTGGGGAAACCCATGTGGACACAGGGAGAACATCCAACCTCCACACAGAAAGGCCCTCGCCTGCCACTGGGCTCGAACCCAGAACCTTCTTGCTGTGAGGCGACAGTGCTAACCACTACACCACCGTGCCGCCCTGCACCCTGAAATTCATTAGTCTCCAATAACATCAAGGCCTGAGGCCAATAACACCAAGGCCTTTTATGCCTCTTATAGCACAGCAATTTGCAAATGATTATTTATACTGGAAGTACATCATGCTTTTTATTTGTTTATTGGTAGTTTTAATGTTGTGGATTATCTACTATGCTGTGCATGTACACTTTTCTTTTTATTTAAATTTTTATTTCTTACATAAAGTATTTCACAAAGAGGTAGTGGTGTCTGTGTTGGAGCAGCAGGCCTGGAGAACAGAAAGCCCAGGGGCCTAAAACCCGCGCCATGTAGGCCTAGGTGCTCCGATTGTGCTATTTGTCAGCAAATACTATATATTAATATAGCCTATTGCATCACATGTTGATGTGGTGTAAATCCTGTAGGGTATCCAAGGGGGACAGGAGGCTTTAGGGCCCAGGGACCCTTGATTTCATAATCTGTCCATGTGGAGCAGCAGTGCTGTCATGGATTGTGTGTCTCCTCATGTCACTCCGCAGGTTTTGAGCCGGTACACAGAATGGAGAAGGCTTAAGGTGTGCAGGCCTGTGTCTCTCAGCCTGCTCGGGAACACTTACTGGATCAAAGTTCATGACTAGATAAACAGGATTGTTTATACAGACAACAGCATCTCATCTCATCTCATTATCTCTAGCCGCTCTATCCTTCTACAGGGTCGCAGGCAAGCTGGAGCCTATCCCAGCTGACTACGGGCGAAAGGCGGGGTACACCCTGGACAAGTCGCCAGGTCATCACAGGGCTGACACATAGACACAGACAACCATTCACACTCACATTCACACCTACGGTCAATTTAGAGTCACCAGTTAACCTAACCTGCATGTCTTTGGACTGTGGGGGAAACCGGAGCACCCGGAGGAAACCCACGCGGACACGGGGAGAACATCCAACCTCCACACAGAAAGGCCCTCGCCGGCAGCTGGGCTCGAACCCAGGACCTTCTTGCCGTGAGGCACCAGTGCTAACCACTACACCACCGTGCCCTGCACCCTGAAATTCATCCATCCATTATCTGTAGCCATTTATCCTGTTCGACAGGGTCACAGGCAAGCTGGAGCCTATCCCAGCTGACTACAGGCAAAAGGCGGGGTACACCCTGGACAAGTCACCAGGTCATCACAGGGCTGACGCATAGACACAGACAACCAGTCACACCTACGGTCAATTTAGAGTCACCAGTTAACCTAACCTGCATGTCTTTATACTGTGGGGAAACCCATGCAGACACAGGGAGAACATCCAACCTCCACACAGAAAGGCCCTCGCCTGCCACTGGGCTCGAACCCAGAACCTTCTTGCTGTGAGGCGACAGTGCTAACCACTACACCACCGTGCCGCCCTGCACCCTGAAATTCATTAGTCTCCAATAACATCAAGGCCTGAGGCCAATAACACCAAGGCCTTTTATGCCTCTTATAGCACAGCAATTTGCAAATGATTATTTATACTGGAAGTACATCATGCTTTTTATTTGTTTATTGGTAGTTTTAATGTTGTGGATTATCTACTATGCTGTGCATGTACACTTTTCTTTTTATTTAAATTTTTATTTCTTACATAAAGTATTTCACAAAGAGGTAGTGGTGTCTGTGTTGGAGCAGCAGGCCTGGAGAACAGAAAGCCCAGGGGCCTAAAACCCGCGCCATGTAGGCCTAGGTGCTCCGATTGTGCTATTTGTCAGCAAATACTATATATTAATATAGCCTATTGCATCACATGTTGATGTGGTGTAAATCCTGTAGGGTATCCAAGGGGGACAGGAGGCTTTAGGGCCCAGGGACCCTTGATTTCATAATCTGTCCATGTGGAGCAGCAGTGCTGTCATGGATTGTGTGTCTCCTCATGTCACTCCGCAGGTTTTGAGCCGGTACACAGAATGGAGAAGGCTTAAGGTGTGCAGGCCTGTGTCTCTCAGCCTGCTCGGGAACACTTACTGGATCAAAGTTCATGACTAGATAAACAGGATTGTTTATACAGACAACAGCATCTCATCTCATCTCATTATCTCTAGCCGCTCTATCCTTCTACAGGGTCGCAGGCAAGCTGGAGCCTATCCCAGCTGACTACGGGCGAAAGGCGGGGTACACCCTGGACAAGTCGCCAGGTCATCACAGGGCTGACACATAGACACAGACAACCATTCACACTCACATTCACACCTACGGTCAATTTAGAGTCACCAGTTAACCTAACCTGCATGTCTTTGGACTGTGGGGGAAACCGGAGCACCCGGAGGAAACCCACGCGGACACGGGGAGAACATCCAACCTCCACACAGAAAGGCCCTCGCCGGCAGCTGGGCTCGAACCCAGGACCTTCTTGCCGTGAGGCAACAGTGCTAACCACTACACCACCGTGCCCTGCACCCTGAAATTCATCCATCCATTATCTGTAGCCGCTTTATCCTGTTCTACAGGGTCACAGGCAAGCTGGAGCCTATCCCAGCTGACTACAGGCAAAAGGCGGGGTACACCCTGGACAAGTCACCAGGTCATCACAGGGCTGACGCATAGACACAGACAACCATTCACACCTACAGTCAATTTAGAGTCACCAGTTAACCTAACCTGCATGTCTTTGGACTGTGGGGAAACCCATGCAGACACAGGGAGAACATCCAACCTCCACACAGAAAGGCCCTCGCCTGCCACTGGGCTCGAACCCAGAACCTTCTTGCTGTGAGGCGACAGTGCTAACCACTACACCACCGTGCCGCCCTGCACCCTGAAATTCATTAGTCTCCAATAACATCAAGGCCTGAGGCCAATAACACCAAGGCCTTTTATGCCTCTTATAGCACAGCAATTTGCAAATGATTATTTATACTGGAAGTACATCATGCTTTTTATTTGTTTATTGGTAGTTTTAATGTTGTGGATTATCTACTATGCTGTGCATGTACACTTTTCTTTTTATTTAAATTTTTATTTCTTACATAAAGTATTTCACAAAGAGGTAGTGGTGTCTGTGTTGGAGCAGCAGGCCTGGAGAACAGAAAGCCCAGGGGCCTAAAACCCGCGCCATGTAGGCCTAGGTGCTCCGATTGTGCTATTTGTCAGCAAATACTATATATTAATATAGCCTATTGCATCACATGTTGATGTGGTGTAAATCCTGTAGGGTATCCAAGGGGGACAGGAGGCTTTAGGGCCCAGGGACCCTTGATTTCATAATCTGTCCATGTGGAGCAGCAGTGCTGTCATGGATTGTGTGTCTCCTCATGTCACTCCGCAGGTTTTGAGCCGGTACACAGAATGGAGAAGGCTTAAGGTGTGCAGGCCTGTGTCTCTCAGCCTGCTCGGGAACACTTACTGGATCAAAGTTCATGACTGTATAAACAATCCTGTTTATCTAGACAACAGCATGAATAAGTAATTCATTTAACAGACCGCAAATATATGAACTGTATATAGAATTAGGCACGGTCAGTGGCAGTGGGGCAGGGGAGGCAACCGCCCCCCACTAAAATTATGTTGGGGGGCACAGCCCCCCTAAGTTACGATGGGAGTCCTTTGACTATTTCTAAGGAAGAAAAGGAGAGAGTAGTGTGAATAAACAGCCTGCTGCGTGCCTTTGTTTTCCCTTATTAAATCCTGCTCCGTCCCTTCATCCTGGCGCCCCAGTGCCATCCCTTTGTCCTGTAGGTTGGTAGCACCCATTCGCACCAAAACCGAAGCAAATTAGCCTGGCCCCGACATCACTGATTGCCTCCGCTTTCCGGGATTTTCCTTATTTGGCTTCTGCAGAACTGCAAAACCCATCACTTTTAGTAGACAAGCTGATTTATAAATATTCTGTGGACTATTTAATCCGTTGCTGTGGCAACCGTCTAGACATGTCTGATCTCCTTGGGTACTTGCGCCAAAGTGGGGCCCCTGTGACAGCAAGGGTATGACAGTGTCGCTACATTTGTATCTGACTGATAACTTGTGTCCTGTCTGGATGGCTAGATAGCGTTCACAAGGTGTACAAGCAGTTTTGGGCACCTCAAAAACTTGATGCTGCTCTAGAGCTACATGAATTCGCTTGCTGCCCTGACCACTCACTGAAAATCAGGATGAAGAGGAGTTTCAGACAAATATCCATTACAAACTTTTTGGGCTCGGCCAATGCACCCAAGTTGCTTGATGATAATGAGGCAAGTTTTTTTAACATCCCAAATCAAATTTCACAAACCAATAAATTAATGAGGTGGTGTAGTGGTTAGCGCTGTCGCCTCACAGCAAGAAGGTCTGGGTTCGAGCCCCGTGGCTGGCGAGGGCCTTTCTGTGCGGAGTTTGCATGTTCTCCCCGTGTCTGCGTTGGTTTCCTCCGGGTGCTCCGGTTTCCCCCACAGTCCAAAGACATGCAGGTTAGGTTAACTGATGACTCTAAATTGACCGTGAGTGTGAATGGTTGTCTGTGTCTGTCAGCCCTGTGATGACCTGGCGACTTGTCCAGGGTGTACCCCGCCTTTCGCCCGTAGTCAGCTGGGATAGGCTCCAGCTTGCCTGCGACCCTGTAGAACAGGATAAAGCGGCTAGAGATGATGAGATGAGAAGAAATTAATGACTGTTTACTCACACTGAAGACTAAAGGAAAGACAGTTATTCGTGCTCTTGCTTTATACCACATAGCTGAGCAAGTATATAAATCTATTAGCTCTTTAATCCAACAAGGGCATTGAGGACAAATTTTCTTGCATTTTGTTTGTGTGCGTATGAGGGGGGGAAGACACCGGATCCATGAGAAAACCAAGGGAATGTAGTTTTTCCAATTTACCGATACAGCCCCATCTGTCATTCATACATGCACCAATATCACACAGTTTTGATTTGAAAAATGTGCAACAAACAGAAAAAAAAAATTAATTCATACCCGATCTGGGGTCACAACCAGTCATTACCAGTCAGTTGGATTTCCTGACAGCGGTCCTTGAAGGATAGCGCATATTACTTTCAGGGGCTTATTCCTCGGTTAAAGCAGGATTGCTGAGAGACGTGATCAGTTTTTAGGTATTATTATTATTATTATACTTTTGCAAGGCACTGTGTGTGTATATATATATATATATATATATATATATATATATATATATATATATATATATTTTTTTTTTATTATTATTATTTATTTATTTTATACACACATTATATATAAAACATGTTAAATTATGTAATGTCTGACAGCAGTTTAATTATTTGCGAGTTGAAAAATTAACTCATTTATAAATGTCCTTTACAGGAAACACCATGATGATCTTAATGTAAATCTTATTTCCACATGGCTGTAGGAGACATGATCCTCTACTATTTTTTTTTGGTTCATTATAAAACAAAGACACAGTGGTAATTGAAAGTTTGTGGAGGCTTTAGAATTTTCTATA